>NC_065524.1:9931370-9982518 GCF_006386435.1 Epinephelus moara
TAGCTAGCACTTCTACCAGTGTTCATCGAAACACCTGCCTGTCATCACAGACATGGATCATAGTGGCAGCCAACAACCACCAACTTTCACCCAAGAGACTGGTGTTCGCTTTCGTAAGATTGTAAAGCAAACCCTGTTCTATTTTCCAAAACCCAACCATGTGTTTTGTTGCCTTAACCCAACCATGTGTGTTGGCAAAACCTAAGCACTTGTGTTTGTTGCTGAAGAAACGAAACGTTGTGTTGCTGTTGAAACGTGTTGTACCGATGTAGTGCGTTTATTTTGAAGGAGACTGTATGCAGACTGTGCATTTCCTGTGAAATCAGAAGTGTATTTTGTAAACAGACAAAGCATGTAACAGGCTGAAATTGACATGGCATCCCAGAACGTCAAAAACCCACGCAGCCAGGGTACCTTGCATGTCATATCTTGAAGTGGAAAGTCCATGACCAAACAAAGATATGTGACAAGATCGGAGTGAGAATGTGTTGATTTGACAGAGCAAAACTCCACCGATTTGATATAATCTTACTGCTCTACAGCAGCCGTTCTCAGTGAAAAAACTCTGGTAATACAACTGTCTGCTAACTACCAGGCACCCAACAACAGAAAGGCAAAGTTAGCACTGTCTGGTGAACCAAGTGGAGAATTTCGCAACTAATGAGCCAAATATTTTCTTCTGGGAGTTGGTGGAGACCAAAAGAGAGCTAGAAGTAGAGAAAGTAATGGACATATCATGGAAGAGTTGCCGTAGACACAACTACAGTATTTCTCCGTGTTTGCTTGGTTTGTAAATTGCCATTTGCAATTTACATTGGCATTGAGTTTACAGATTTTGCACTGTGCCCAAGTAGTCAGAGCATCGAATAATGCAGTTTTTAAAGGGGTTTTTTGAGTAACTTTTTTTGTCCTTGACATAATCCATGCCTAGTGTTGGTGTATCAGTATTCACACCTGTTAGGAAGTTTGACAGAGGTACATTCTGGCACTTATAACAGGAGAAAGAACAAACCTGTGTGGGGTCTTGGGTAGAATGCTGCGGGGATAGTGAAAAGACATAAATAAACATCAAACGAAAATGAGATTTACCTGTTTGATCATTAACTTTCTCCAAGTCCTTACCTTCCAACAAGGACCGGCGCTGGAGAGGAGGAAGGGAGAGAGATAAAGAGGGGAACAAGAGCGCGAGGAACGAGAGCTGAAGGCAGAATGTCCGCCAGGAATACAAGCAGTGCCTTGCCAAATACAAAAACAGGCCTCTCTCTCGTCTTTCTTTATCCTCCTATTTTATTCCCTTTGTTAGAGGAACTCGGCGTACAGGACTTCAGAGGAGGCTGCAATGAGCACATCAAAGCATGCCGACAGATTGTGGCCCAACGGACACACTCGAAGTGGGCATTAATTTCTTTGTTGAAAATGTAGAAAAGGCGACCACAAAGTAGGGAAATGAAAGCAGCTTCTTTCCTTTTGTTATTTTTTGCCTCCTTCCTCTTGTTTCGCTGTTGTTTCAGCATCTTTTTCCTCTAAGAGTTTCCACATGTCGAAGGTGGTGAGGGTCAGGCCGGCACCTTGTTTTTGTCAGATGCTCGTTTGGGGAGGTTTCCGTCCTCCCTTCTGTCTTTCTTTCTTACTTTCTTTCTTTCTCTCTCTCGCTCTCCCCTCTCGCCGACTCTTCTGACAAGCTCTCTTTGAGTTCAGCCCACATGGCTCTGGGCGAAAATCAATGCCCATATGTGTCTTCAGCTGCTCTACACTGTACTGATGAAGGTTAGAAGAGAGAGAGAAAGACAGATGAGCAAAATCCAGAGACTCTAAGACAGAGTCCACTGATTACAGACAAAATATTCATCAAAGTGTGCAGCTGTTTACCAAAATAATGGATGAATAATTAAATGAGAAATGCTCTCTTGACTCTTTTTTGTTTTTCATTCCTGTCTGCCCCAGGTGCCTTTTTTGGCCAGTGATGGATGGGGCGAGGGCAGACTAATTGTGGAAAGTGTTGGTGCAGGAATTAAAGATTATTACCAGAGGATTCAGCCAGGGATTCATTCAGACCAGAATTCAATGACCATTAGCCTACATAGTGTGCTGCTAAGTTCACTGACCTTGAGTGGTGAATCGCAGACTCGCTATTGATTGCCATCACAGTGCTTCATTGTTCCGGTGTCATGGCTAAGGCTACTCACTTATTTAATTGTTTCTCGTTGAATTGTAAAGTAGTGAGTGGGTGGCAATTGAGAGAGGCTTTAAAAAAGCTTGTGCTCTAACAAGCTGCTTTAAGGAGAGGCCAAGGCAAATGAGAGGGACAGAATATTACTTCATCTATACTTCACTTCACTGTTGCACCTTGCATGGAAACTGTGACGGGCTAGAATGAATACCCGGGCCCAGAGCGGCTTCTTAATACAAATGAAGCCATTCAAAAGTCAGTCTGCAGTGTTGTTCCTGACGACCCAAAGTTCAAAATTCAGGAATTCAACAGGCATCTGAAAACATTTCGAGCATGATATCTTTCAGAGCATCACAGGAATTGGGTGCCATTGGGCCTGGCATAGCCCCTCAGGGCGAGATTTCAACCAATTCTTCTTCAGGAGTAGCCGGCATTTCAGAGCAGCGTACTCTTCCTGGTTTTGATGCCTTTTTTTTTTTTTTTTTTTGCTCGCTGTGTTGACCCTTTTAGAAATTCTGCAGAGACCACAGATACAGTCAGGTCCATAAATATTTGGACAATGATACAGTTGTCATCATTTTGGCTCTGTACACCNGGTGTACAGAGCCAAAATGATGACAACTGTATCATTGTCCAAATATTTATGGACCTGACTGTACTTCCTTGGACTGTAGATGCTCCCCGGATCTTTCGCTTCACGTCGACCTCTTGGCCTCGTCTCTCCGGTTTTGATCTCCCTTCCCTAGCTCCTCGGCCCCCGGAGGGTGTCAGCGCTGGCTGAAGGGGCTTCCAGGGGGCTTCAAGGGGCCTTTCAATCCTTCATCCAGGTCTTAGTGTTCAAAGACCTTGGCCAGTCATCCAGCTGCACACACACACACACACACACATACACACACACACACAAGCGTGCACTCACACACATTAAGTGTAAAAATGCACACAAGCTGCTCTGATAATATAAAGAAAGAAGGGAAGACAGAAAAAGAGCACTAAGAGGGAGAAGGAAGTGGTAAAGAGACAGAGTAAGAGCTGCTCTGAATTTTAGAATAAGATCAAAAAGAACTCCTGTGAGATATGGCCTTAGCACCATCAAAATGAGATTAAAAATGTCAAGTGAGTCCGATGTACAGTATGCGAGCAGAATATAGTCGATATTCTCCCTACTATAAACAGAAATAACGATACACACAGTCATTCATATTCTCTGCCCACCCCCTCCTTCTCTCTTTCTCTACGGGGTCTCAGGGTCACGTCAGAGCCAGATTACAGCCGGTACATAACGTTGTATAAAGCTGCAGTGTTCTCCTAATTTAACTCTGCCTTCTGGGACCCAAACGGCCAGAGTCTGGATGGAGAAAGCAGATGTGCCCTCCACCAGAGGAAATAGTCACTGGTCGATCAAGCGTAAAAACGCCACAGCTTACCGACAAATTTCACGGCAAAGTGATGGGCAGGGCTGGAGGAGCTACAGCATTAGCTACTTTGAGATCTATCAGAAATGTGTATCTAGACTTGTGGACTGCTGGGAGGGTGATTTAGGAGGCGACAGATTAGAGGAAAAAGGGGGAGCGTGAATGTACGCAAGTGTGTGTAAGTGTGCCAGAGTGTTCTTTGTTGTTTATGAAGCTGTATGTGCAGTGTGTGTTAGAATTTTCTGCGCAAATAGTATGCTTTGCAGTCTATGAAGCCCTGTGTGTGTGTGCGTGTGTGTGTGTGTGTGTGTGTGTGTGTGTGTGTGTGTGTNGCTCTCTGTGATACAGATGGGGCGATTTACAGCAATTTACTGTAACCTGTTTACATCAGTCCAAACTCATTTTCAAAATGACAGCAAGTTTTGTATTTGAAACTCATTTAGAGCTGATAATGTCGAAGAGTTTTGGTGTTTTTATCAGTCATAATTTGATAATGCTTTTTTTTTTCTCTAAGGTTATTTTTTAGGGCTTTTGCCTTTAATGAACAGGACAGAGTGCAATGGGGTGAGAGAGAGAGTGGGGGGGTGACATCCAGCAAATGGTTGCAAGCCGGAGTTGAGCCTGAAGCCGCCGCAGCGAGGCATCGCCTCTATACATGGGGCGCCGGCACTATCCACTACGCTACCGACGCCCCTTGATAATGCTTTTTTTTTACACCAGCAGTGCTTTGTGGTACAGTTTGTTGCTGAAAAGAGAGAAACGCAGCAACCTGAAGCCACTTATGAATACAGCTTCAAAATTTTGTTACCTGATGTTTTCAGTTACTACAACCCTTTGTTGTTTGATTAAATCTTTCTGACATCAGTTCAGATCTTGTTTTTCTAACCCATTAATTTAAAGATTTGATGTGTCCCAATGTAACATGACCCTAAACTCCATGGCATTTATTCATGCCAAAATGTACATCTACACTTACTGAAATACTTAAATGCAATAGTATGACCAGTAGATTCTATTGAAAGGTTAAGATGGTAACAGTTACTTGGGGCATTAGAAAAGATTTTTCAGTGTCTTTCAGCTAACGGTGTTGGTCTACAGGCACACAACTACCATTTTGGTTCAATCTCACCGTTTTCATGATCCCAGTTTCCAACCCAGGTACACTACCTACTTAGCCCTTGGCACCCCCAGAGTTTTTTTCATAGGGGTGAAAATCCATTGAAAATGGATTCATACGGAAAATGAATGAATGAATGTATCTGTATATATATATATATATATATATATATATATATATATAGATAGATAGATAGATAGATAGATAGAGATATCTATATATATATATATATGTTGGTAAAATGTGCAAGTGTGTGTGTGCTTCATAACTAGTAACCAGGGCACACTTGGGCCCGCATAAGAATGTGCACTTGAGTCCATCATAACTACCTTACGCTACTGCCTAGCTGGTAAGCAAACAAAAACAGTTGCACATTATTACCACTCAGTACACAAACTGACCTCCACTGACTGTATCCCCTCCATGAGGTGTGCCCAGCAGTCGTGCAATTCTGTATAAAACCCCCAACCATCGGTTCTTTAATTCATCAAGTTGTTAACTGACACATTGTCAGTGAAGTGGAGATCAACCTTAGTAGAAAATGAATGACATTAGCAACACCTTCTGCCCCCGCTCACACAGCTCCAGTAAAGTAATAGGTATCACTTCTGACTGCCTCACGCTAGGCCAGTGTCTCTTATGTTTGATTTTGCCGTAACAGTGTAATGTTGATAAGCTATGGATAATCACATCGAATCCAGATGTGCCTTTAAAGTTTGGTGAAATGTTAAATCTGTTATGTATTTCATTGGATTGAGAATGTTGTGGGGCTGTTAGCAAAGCCATAAGTAATAGCGTGAACACACTGGGCAGATGGAGTGTAGAGAGAGAAAAGGCAGAGCACAGGTTGGATTATTGCCAAAGCAACTTTGAGATTGACAGACTTCCCAGTCGCAGAGAAAATGTAGTTGTTAGAATTAATTTCAAGTCCTGAATGGAAGGTTTAAAGAGCAAATCACTGAAAAAAGGGAACTATAGATTGGCAGCACTGGCCTGTGGGAATGAATGTGAATTTTAAAAAATGCATGGGCAAGTATGGACATTTTGTAATAGAGTTTGGGGAGTGCTCAGTTCAGATTATCTGTTAACGTTAAAGCCATGTAGTGTGAAGTCTTTCAGACGGTATTCTCCTCCAAACCATAGAGTCACTAGGAATATTGCTTTTTCTTTTTCTCGTGCTATATCCCACGTTACTTTTTGTTTGTTTGTTTCACTGAGATCAATGAATCTTTAATGTTAATTCTGGACATTTTTATCCTACCCAAACAAATGTTTTGCTGTGTATTTTCTTCAGACAGTTTCACTTTGGCAGTTCAAAAGGTCAAAAGAGTAGTTTGATTAATTTATTCATCATACACATCCAGTACACATGAGGAGTCGTAATTTCCTTTCTTTTCCTTTTTTTTTTTTTTTTTCCTTTTTCACGCCTGCTCGGGCTCATAACAGGAAAACCTGTTTATGTTTTGTAGCCTCACGCTCGATTTCACCCTCCTCCTCCTCCTCCTCCTCCTCCTCCTCCTTCTCCTCATCTTCACTAACTGCTGTCTTGTTGCTTCTGCCTGAGTGGCTCCCTCTGAATATGCCACTTGGTTGAACAATTAATTATTCTAATGATAGACCGCTACTCAGTGGTGCTTTAAACAGGGACACAGAAAGAGAGAGGAGAAAGTGGCACAGATAACTGGCATAAACCTTTGGTGTCTTAAAAGTAGGTGAGCTACAGTCAGCAGCAATGTGTGTCATGTTTTATTGGTGTTTGTAGGTAGATGATAGATAGATAGATAGATAGATAGATAGATAGATAGATAGATAGATAGATTATAGACTTAATGCTGAGAGTAACGTAGTATAAAGGCGTAGTATAAAGAATAAAACAGTTACTAGAAAGAGCCGGGAGGTGGAGGGGTCAAACAAAACAAGACTTTCACCCAGGAGGCGGCAGTTTACGTCATGGCAAAATCCAAAAGTTGTTGTTTTGACATGTTACGTAATCTACAAATGGTTGTACTTATTTTAACCCAAAACATAATCTTTTTTCTAAACCTAACTGCAACTGTTTCACAACATTAATCATGTGTTATAATGTGTTTTACGGCAACACGTTCTCATCCCAACTTGTCAAATACCGCTGCTCTGTCAGTGGACCCACATGCTTGGTACGCCCTGCGTCTTTTTCGGACGTTCTGGGCAGCGTGTCATTTACGCTTGTTACGTGCATCGTGTCCTTGCAGATACACTTGTAGAGTTTTTTGCTAATTACTTGCATACAGTCTTCTTCAAAATAAACTTACAAAGTAGGTAAAACACTTCATTTTTTATTTTATATCCTTAGGTTAAGGCAACAAAAGCATGTGGTTAGGCTGAGGAAAAAAACATGGTTGGCTTAAAATTCAGACGAGAAATGAACAGGGGGCTCTCAGGTGAAAGTTTGTTTAACCCATCCACCTCCCCTCCCATCCTCCCTATTTGGACTTTCTTGCGATTTATATTGCCGCCGGGATTTCGGCGGGAGTTTGGGTTGCTGCCCACTGCCTTTAAAACTGATGCACCCAATGTTTATCATACCACTGCAAATGGTGCCTTTCTGCATCAGTGTCTGACGCTGACATCACTGCTAAAGTGGCGGTATTTACCAAGTTGGGAATGGGAACGGGCTGCACACAGAGATTCACAGGGAGCGCTGTGTGTCACTATCAGATGCTGAGGACCATGAGAACAGGAAGATAGATAGATAGATAGATAGATAGATAGATAGATAGATAGATAGATAGATAGATAGAGAATTCCCATGTTACAGTGCAGTGATGAGGGTTAGTCAGTCAATAGCCCTGAGCAGAATCGACTCTGCAGAAGCCTTGACCACTTGACCAGACATCAACTCTTCTATGCTGCCCCCAGGCCTCTCTCTCTGTGTTTCTCTCTTTCTCTCTCTCTCTCTCTCTCTGACACACACAGACACACAGTATGTAGACGTGCAGGCTGGCAAACACACAAACGTGCACACTTCCACACACATAAGATACACCTTTTTTATCTTAGGAATGTTTGTTTTAACATGAACTGGGTCAAATACAACACAGTTCACACACACACACACACACACACACACACACACACATTCACACACACACACACACACACACACACACACACACACTCCTTCAAAGCCCTTTCAGATGTCTTACTTGGGCATTTGGTACTCCCAACCGCACCCTCAAAACAACCACCATCCAACCCGTTTCCTTCGTCAATGCAGCCCCCTACTCCAGAATTTTACCCCTATATCTCTAGCCCCTCTCCCTTTCCCCACCCCACACACATCTCACCAGCTCAGCGTGCCCTGCAGCTCCATGTGAACAAGACCGGCGTACAGGTAGTTGTGTGGTAGTAGTTGTTTTTATGGCTACAGCTCATACCGGCAGTGTGAGCCCTTCCACTCTCTGTTTCCTCTTTATCCTTCCCCATGCTGCTTTTATTGTTTGCCACTTTGAGAACTCATGTAACTCCGTATAAAAAATGGATGCCCCCCTTTCCCCATCTTTCAGCTCGTCCTCCTCCTCATTCCTTCATTTTTATGAAAAGTGGGAATAATCTGCATTCTTTCTATTTTCCCTTTGCTGCTTCTTCTTCCTTGCTTACTGTTGCTCTCCTAAGAAGCCAGTGCTCACCGTGAAGCCCTCGCGGGCAAGAGTGGAGAAGGTAAAGATGAAGAAAGGAGGAGGCCAAAGGAGGGAAGAGAAGAGATGGTGGAGGGGGGGCAGAAGAATAGAAACAAAGGACAAAGGAAGAAAGGGTAAAAGACAGAGGCCAGAAATAGCAAGAAAAAAGGTGTCGCCTTGAAGCGTGTTGTCATTGTCAAGGCAGTGCCAGCGTGCCAGGCAGGCAGCAGGCAGTCAGTCAGTCATTCAGTCCCCCTGGCTTCAACAAGATAGATGCCCAGGGTTCGATTTGCATATGCTATTCAGGGCATGGCCGCACCATCTCTCTCTCTCTCTTTTTTTTATTGTTTTTAATCAGAGGCGAATGTCAACAGAATAAATGAAGTTGCGCGGCGAAGTGAAATTTTTATCACATCAGTGGTGGTTGGGTGGGTGTGGGTGTGTGTGTGTGTGTGTGTGCGTGTGTGTGGTGGGGGGGGGCATGATGATGATGCCTCCACACATACCTCACACTCCACACCCCCTTCAAACACTCCCCCCCGCCACACATACCCTCCACCTCCATTCATCACAGGCCATATTGAGGGAGTGAAATTCAGTGGCGGTGCCGGTAATCAATGGAAGGGCTCCATATGGCGGGGATCAAAGGTGTCACATAGTGTGTGGTTCTGCTTTATTGCCAGCCAGCACTGTTAATTGGACAACAAGATCAGAGGCAATATTAAAATCCAATTAAATTGATATGAACAGATTGCCAAGTGATGTACACTAATGTATAATTGAGTATCAAGCAAATGCGAGTGGCCCGTCTCGAGCGCCGAGCTGCTGAATAAATGATGGGCGAGCCGTAGAGGACGGAAACAAGTTTGCACATTAGCCCCCCCCACACACACCCCCTCTTCTCCTCTCTCCTTCCCTCCCTCGCTCTCTAGGCCTTCGGATGGAGGGACACAGGATTTTTTTTCTGTGCCTTTTTATTTTTTTTTTTGGAACTGGCTGACATTCTTAAAGGGACATTTTTGTCCTGCATAATAAGGGCGGAGGAGTGTAGGGCTTGTGTGTGTATGTGTGCTTGATGAGGGCAGAGGAGGAGGAGAAGGTGTAGGCTCATGTGTGCGTGTATCCAAAGGGAGGGGCGGGGCTGACATGTAACATTTTAAACGGCGTAATTCCATCACACGCACACAGCTTTAATTTGAGTTTAATAAAATCTAAATGATTTATTGCCTTTTTTTGCTGGAGCAAAAGCAAGTGCATGTTGTGGTGCTTTGGCTAATCAGGCATAAACATGGACAGCCCCCCGTCTCAGCGGAGAGGCTCCACGATATGGAGTGCTCTTTAAGAAAAAGAAATAAATAAGCAGATAAAGAAGGATGCTCTGACACTATTTAACAGACCAACGAGGCCTAGTCCAAGGTGACATTGCCTGATAAGGTACACTTGGACTGTAGCCCAAAATAATCAAAAGTTCATCACCACTCATTCATTTATTAATTGAATATTTTTAGCCTTGATTTAATGCGTTGAGCTGTAGTGCTAATTCGTGACATTGGGAGGCCGATAAGGAGATTTACATTTCAAATTTTAATGATATTTTGGCTCTAGCGATCACTCCCTTTTTTGGGGGGCTAATTATTTATTTCTGTTGTTTTGGTTGCGGTCCAGCATATGCTGTGTTTTTTTTTTTATGCCCCCCCCCCAACCTCCCCTCTTTCTTGCATTAAGCTGGTTTCCTTAATTAAGCGGGCACGGGACTCATTAGCTGCCATGGCGATGGGGTGGCATGATGTGCCCGTCTCAGTTCCCGCCGGCGATGCCCGGACAAAGTGCCTGGGGAGCAGGTGCTGACAAGGTCGCCGTGGCAGCGTGCCATCTGGACCGAGGCTCGGGCCCCATCGCCGCCTGGCTCTTTGTAGCTATAGCTGTGGCTAATGCCATCCACCAACAACCCTGACTCAAAGACATCAAAACAGCGCTCCGGCTCTTAGGAGATCTGTGGACTTAACAACCGCTAAAACAAAGGCGCAATAATTGGTTTTGGCGCAATCTGTCCTTCGTTTGCCACTCAAGGAGCTTTTGTGGTTAAGTGAGCTCGGAACAGAAGGCACATTGAAGGTTTTCTTTATTTAGGCGTGATGCACCTCCATTTGCATAACATAGATGTCCATGGCAAACATTGTGGACATAAATTTATGCATAGATTACAAAAATGCATAGCTCTCCTGAAATAATAAACGTCACTTAGAGACTATAGGATAATTATAAATTAAGTAAAAAACAAAAACAAACAATGAAATTACCTGATAAAAGAAACACATTTTAAAAAATATAATTATAATAATTATAATTACATTTTTCTGTGACATTTCCTAATAATTTTCCCCCTCTCCCTCTGTTCTTTTTCTTGTCATGCTTTGCTTTTTCCTTACCATGTTGCTCATACCCTTTTTTGCACATTTCCAAAAGAAATCAATCCAATTTGCTCAGGCTCCAAAGGTTTAAATGCTTGTGAAAGGTGTCTAAATGCAGCACAAGATAGACATCAGTCTATCCACGTTCCAAAGGGTTCAAGCAGAATTAGTGCATTTAAACATGTCTTTAATCCTCAGTTTACAATCACATGCCAACTTCTTTTAGCAGTGGGTGAAAAATCTGAATGTTCAGAAGTTAGAGTTAAAGTTTGGAACATTACTAATATGATCTGGTCATTACTGTGTTTATAAATAACCCCTGGTGTGTACCACTAAAGCAGCTGTGTGTCAAACCCACATTTTACCTGTGTGCTATGCATGACAGCATGCATAGCACACAGCCTTCTCACACAGAAGCATTTGGTTTCAACCATTGTCTGACTGTAATTAACTTGCAATTTGCTTTTCTGCAATTTTTGGCTCAGCTGCCAGAAGGAAGCAATTCCCAGTCTCCTGCTGCTGATGCCCCAAAACACATCTTGTCATGTGATGCTCAAGCCCCTCATCACCTGCAAAGGTGGTGGCTCGTCCAACAGCTCAATAACTTTTTTAAATAGTAGAAATGAATAGGACGGACACTGTGATGTGTTTGTATTAAGTTTATCAGTTGCAAATTTTACATCCTCTGTTGTGCACTTTAAAGGCAATAGTTAAAGTTAGACCAATACATCATCTATAATTCTTTGCCTCTTTAAGTTATTAACCCTTTGAACTGTGCCAGAGAAACGGTCCCCCAGTGCATGTTGGTATTTTTGCTTATTGTGATATCATTTATTGGAATATTTTCAAATGCTTCATAGTCCTAAAATATGTACAGCCTAAGCTAAAAGGTTATGTAAGTCAATAAACCATAATTATTGATAAAGGTATTGAAATTGTGTCATAAATTAAAAAAAAAATAAAAATACAGCAGACATTCCTATCAACTTGCTTCTCTGTGTTTTTCTGGAGCCACCGCACATTTTCACTGTTTTTTTGACCATTTGTACAACACATTCTCACTCCGACCTCGTCACATATCAATGTTTGATCATGGACTTTCCAAGTCCAGATTCGACGTGCAAGGTACCTTGGGTGGGTTGGTTGTAAACATTCTGGGACACCGTGTCAAGTTCTGCCAGTTACATGCATACTCTTCTTTCAAAATACACTTCCTTTTTTTACAGGAAATTTGCCTTTTGCATACAGTCTTTTTCAAAATAAACGCACTTGGTCAATACAACACTGCAAATTGACATTTTTTTCCTTCAACAACGAACACGTGGTTAGGTTTAGGAAAAAATAACCGAGTTTGACTTTTTCAATCTTACAGGACACAAACACTGGCCTCCTGGGTGAAAGTCAGTGTTTGCTGGACCCATCCACCATACCTCCCACCCACCCTATTCGGACTTTAGTCGCCCTAACTTTCATTCTTGTCTCGCCATGTTTACCCGTTATGCTGCCAGGCGCTGTTAAACTATTAGGGTGACCAGCTGTGTATCAAGCTGACATTAAAGGACATTTTTTTTCACCGGTGTCTGACGCTGGAAGTCTGATTGTGGAAATCAGACTTCCAGCGGAGTCAGACCAGGTTGGTTTGTAGCATAACGTAATGACGTCACCAAAGCGGACAACATGATAGCACAAAAGACAGAAGTGTTAGCTTTCTGCAGCAAAAAAGGTCAAAGCCTTTCGTTCTTGTCCAGCCACTTTTACCCCTTATTTTGCTGCTGGGCAGCCGTTAAACTATAACAGCTTGACGGCACAAAAGACAGAAGTCTTAGCTTTCTGCTGAAAAAAATAAAAAATAAAAATAAGGCTCTAGCTATTACAGTTTTTATTTTAGATCAGTTGTAAACAGGATGATGTAAACAACAAGCTCCTGCAGCTATGACGGGACAATACTGTGGCTTTTCCACTGTCTTTTTGACCACTTGTAGCATTATGTAATGACATCATTGCATGCAACATGGCAGCGCAAAAGACCCAAGTCTTAGCTTTCTGTTGCAAAAAGTATGAGTGCTCTAGCTCTTATAGTTTCTTTTTAGATCTATTTTAAACAGGATCAATAAAACAACAACCTTCCCGCAGTCACCCGCAGGAGGTCCATTGTCAGAGGGTGGTGATCCCGTACTGTTAAATTATTTATTTTCTTAACAGTGCGACCTGTGGTTCAGCAAACTTTAACTCAAACATTTTTTGAACAGTCTCTTACAGTTCAGATAAAACGAGCAATTTTGGTACATTTAGCTGTGTTGAATGTGATATCCAGTAAAATGCCAAACCAAAAAGCCAGAGTCACAAGCACCACTGTTCTAGTTGGTATTGGTCTGTGCATTCTTGGTTTTGGTTAACCTCTTGTCCAGAGGTCCAGCAGCATTATAGCTGTGTTGTTATATTCTTCTATGTATAATACTAAGTAGAGTAAATCAAAGTTAAGTTTCTTCTCTTCTATAATGGGCATCTTGAGGAAACTGGTTTGTAAATGTTATGGAATGCCACACATGATTGTCCAAAATCTGACCACAAATGCTAATCACGAATTACCAAACCCTGGGACTTGGATTCAAAACCCCCTCCTGAAATTAAGTAAATGCTAGAGAGCAAATGTTTACCGCAGTGGGGTGAAGAGCTTGCAATTTGTCATGAACATGTTGGTTAGGGTGGTTTAGAAATACAGAAGAGGATTTCTGTTTCCTCCCTGACACCGGTGTGGTATCACCTCCCTTCCCACTGAGCAGCACATCGTCACACAGTTCTCAGGCTTTGACTTATGAAGCTGCTTGTCGCACTCTATTTGAGGCGACCGTTCCACTCTGGGGCTCGCTGATCACAAGGCCTGCTCACACATAAAGACATGTATAACCCAGAAGGAAACCCATACTTATGCACTGGTCATTCCCCAATCCCTCCCTCCCCACATTATTTTACAACCTCTGTGGCATCTTTGCCAGAGGCCTTGGCTGTCATTATGCGGTCCAGTGTTTGGCTTTGCAAGCGTTCACCCTCTGATTTGGTGGACGGATGCTTTCTTTAAAAAACGAAGGTATAAAAAGTGGTTTAATCCTCTTTGCTTAAACATAAGATGTCAGGGTCATTAAGGGTCCCGGACCTTACAGTAAAACACGGGCCTGAGCACCACATATGGATGTAGAGACGTGCTCAAAGAGAGCCCAGATGTTTATTTTAGAGATTTCTTGGAGGCTGGTTTGTGGTCAGCCATGTGGTACAAGGCCATACATGAAAGGAAATGTTGGATTTGAATGCAGGAGTACTAACAGGCCTGTCGCACACAAGCTCTCCAAGTAGTTGGAAAAAATGCATGTATACTGTGAGAGCCTTGTTTTCATTCGACACCTTATGCAACCTAATTCCTCTTAAACACCATTAAAGACCAAAAGTCTTAGATGAGGGGTTTTCAAACTTTTGATGGCTAAGTGACATTTTAGGGAGCCGGCAAACATTTGAGGGCTGCACAGGACATTTTTATGATATTTGGTATGACATACTAACACTTTTCAGAAAAATATCACACTCAACAGGGATATAGCTTTTGTAACATTCATATAACATTCTGATTTTTCACTTTTTAATGTATTTGAAAGTAATAAAATAGTGAGGCAGTACAATGTTTGACATTCACCACTTGTACACTGCCTATTCGTGGTGGGAATTTCACGCCATTATTCTGCCTCATTGTTCTCTATTAAAGGTATGACGGTGGACTGGGAGGACGGGGTTGTCTTGCCTTTAAGCTGGCAGCAGAGGTAGTAACAGCACCTAACCAACGTCTGTGTTAAAGGGACAGGTGGTAAAAAGCAGCTACTAGCAGTTAGCAGCTAACTCATAGAAGAAGAAAAGTGACTGAAAATGTCAGCAAAGGGGGGAAGACATTGAGGTCCTGTAAATACTTAACCACCGAGCAGAGGACGAGATCAGCCGTCATATGATAGCGATGGTAAATTATTCTTATTGCCATTTTATGCCATTAGTGCTCCTCAATGCACATTTTACATGTCACACTAGAAGCCGGCACTTTTGTGTTACACGTCACACCATTCATGCCAACACATTCTCACTCCAATCTCATCACGTATCCACGTTTGGTCACAGACTTTCCGCGTCAAGATATGATGTGCAACGTACCCTGGGTGCATTGATTGTTGACATTCTGGGATGCCATATCAATTTCAGCCTGTTATAGGCCTATGCATTGTCTGTTTTCAAAATACACTTCTGTTTTCACAGGAAATGCACAGTTTGCATACAGCCTCTAAATAAACACACTACGTCAGTATAACACCGCAAATTGACATTTTTTTTCCTTCAACAACAAACACACTTACGTTTTGCCTACACAATCACATGGTTGAGTTAAGGAAAAAAGAACATTTGAAGGTTTGACTTTGGACAATCACATGGGAAGCGAACAACAGCCACCACCCCTCCCACCTGCCTTACTCGGACTTTTGCTGCCTTAACTTTAGTTGTTGTCCTGCTGTGTTTCCCCCTGATGCCACCAAGGTGGTAACCAGTCACATTTCATGCTGACGTAAAAGGACAGCTTTCTTTGTTGGTGTCACCACCGACCAAGAGTCAGGATTCCGATGGCTTTCAAGTCAGACCAGGTTGGTCACCTTTCTTTTACTTCTGGAATGCCAGCATGGTATCTAAAATCAGGCACTGGGGTGGCATTACGCCAGCATTGTTTGGTTCTTTATAAAAAAGCAAAGCCGGTGTAATGAAGGGTCTTCGTTGCGGCACTACGGTGGAATCTCTTTGTAAAAAAGGCTTTAAATTGAGCCCACAGCAGTCAATGGCTTCTGCTGGAGTACAGCAACACCACTTGTACGAACCACATGGGAAACTGCAGTACTCCGTAATACTAGAACCAGTGGTAAAAATGAAGGAATGGCAATTTGTTTTTGTTGTTTTTTTGCATGTTTGAATACCCCAGACTATCACAGGGCTTACACATAGAGACAAACAGACAAACAATCATTCACGCTCACATTCACACCTACGGACAATTTACAGTCACCAATTAACCTATCCCCAACCTGCATGTCTTTGGACTGTGGGAGGAAGCCGGAGTACCCGGAGGGAACCCACGCTGCAAACTTCGCACAGAAGGGCTCCCACACCCGGGATCGAACAGGAACCCTCTTGCTGTGAGGCGACAGTGCTAACAACCACACCACCGTGCCGCTTGCTTATGATAAATTTTTTTTTTAAAATTATTAATTTATTTATTTGGCTCCCACCAATGTTGACTCCGTTGCTCAGCCGTGATGTGTCAACTTTATCAAGTGCGAACAATGAGCACACTATAACTAGCGTTCAGAGAGGATGCAACACTTACTACTTACTACTACTACTACTTACTTTAGTTTAAAAG
Organism: Epinephelus moara; assembly: GCF_006386435.1. Lineage (NCBI taxonomy): Eukaryota > Metazoa > Chordata > Actinopteri > Perciformes > Serranidae > Epinephelus > Epinephelus moara. The sequence goes on from NC_065524.1 coordinate 9,947,580, forward strand.
AGAATAGTATGTAAGTTGTCCAGGTATCAAGAAACAGAATTTCTCTTTTTCTTCTCTCTTTTTGCTATGTCATTTGGTGAAAATACCCTTTCTGTAATTAAAAGCGCATAAGCACTTAATGTACTTTGACCACTGATACACAAAACGGTATTTATAGTGAAGTTAAACTGGTGTTTGCCTACACAGGGATAAACAGAGTAGAGTCTGAGGGATTTTCTTGAAGTCTCCTAATTTAATCCTCCAGTCCTTAATCTGGTGTGAACCCCTAAACCCTTCCGCACACAAAAACTGACCGACGTAATCCCTGGTGTACAGACACGGCCGCTCATTCCCTCACTCATAGGACTGCAAGCAGATAAAACGACTGCTGCGTTCCTTACCACGCACATTTTACATATTTATCATCCTCCTTTCTTTTTCATTCGGTTGTCAGTCATCCCTCCATTCGCTGTCCATCTTTCCATTGCCACAAATGGGTGACAAGACTTAAGGTGTCCGGAACAAACCAAACAAATCACTGATAAACTGTGCAAGAGACAGAATGTGAAGAGACACTTGGCCACCAGTTATTAGCACTTGCTCTGCCTTGCAACAGCACCATCAGAGACATGCATTTCCCTGTCACATCATCTCTCTGCGGCACATACAGTAAGAATTAAAATGGCAGAAATGGACAGCCTTGACGAGCTTGACTCCTACCCGCCCCCTTACTAAAATAAACACATTATTTGGAGAAAATCCATGATTAGGGCCAAAGGAAAAGAAGGCCCCTCGCCAAGGGGGCGAATGGGTGAAAGAATGAGTGGTGGAGGGAGGGAAGGTTGGTGGGTGGAGATGGACGGTTGGGGTGTGGGGGGAACAGTAGGGGGCTAATTCTCCCCATGCCCTGCCGCAGCTGTGCCCCTGAAACTGACTGACAGATCCTTGTGCGTAGGGGGGGTTTCTGCATATGTCAGAACAGTGAGGGGCCTGCCAACTTCCTGTTACAGTTTTCACACTTCATATAGCAGTCGTTCTTAAACTTTCTCTCTGGGGAGCAGCAGCATTGTCGCAAATATTTTTCGCCTGGCCAAGAGGTCATTTTGGTGCATGCTATTTATGAAGACTGTCTGAGGGAAGTACAGTTATGTATTAAAACCCATTCCTGCCAGAAAAAAAGGTAAATGAACAGTGCTAAAGTCCAATTTGAGTCTAATCTCTTTTTGCATCAGAATATGTGGACAATAATAATACTGCAGCCATTATGCATAGTTTTCAAGATGTAAACTTATGCTGCAACTACTGATTCAAATTGGTCGAAACTATGATTATTTGCATTATCCCTTTTTCCATTGTTAGCACAAGATAGCGTTAACTTGGGTGCCCTGGTGGCTTAGGAGTCACCATCTTGTATTTATTTATTTTTTTCCATATCATAATCATAAACTGTGGTGATGCGGCTGGGCGGCAGTAGCTCAGTCCATAGGGACTTGGGTTGGGAACCGGAGGGTCACCTGTTAAAGTCTGCCAACCGGACCAAATATGGGGCATGGCCTGGTAGCTGGAGAGGTGTCAGTTCACCCCCTGGGCACTGCAGAGGTGCCCTTGAGCAAGGCACTGAACCCCCCCAACCGCTCAGGGCGCCTGACCAAGGGCAGCCCCTTCACTCTGACATGTCTCCACTTAGTGCATGTATAGGTCCTGTTTGTGCATGTGTGTGTTCGGACCTGTGTGTTAATGACGTCCTGTTTGTGCATGTGTGTGTTCGGACCTGTGTGTTAATGACAACAAGAGTGAAAAAATTTAATTTCCCCTCGGGGATTAATAAAGTATATAAAAAAAAATTAAAAAATCAATCGCAATCTATCACTCAAGTCTATCCCTTAATTATGCATAACTTTAAACCTTCATAAAATGTAAACGGGTGAGTTACATAGAAATTTTTCGCTCAGTACAGTTGAATGTTGAAATTAGCTACATGTATAGAGACCAAAATATGTTTATACTAGGCAACATGTTTATTTCTGCTGTAAAGTTATCTAAAGGGATTGACTCGCTCTTGGAGCTAACCTTGAGTGGCTGCTTGAGGAAATGCAGTTTTTGACAGTTTTGCTTGGCTTCATTTTTCAGCCACAGAGGTTGCCGCTTGGTTAAGATACCGCCATGGAGTCAGCGTTAAGGTTAGGGTTTAGGTTAGGGGGTTACCCTCTTTTTCTGTTATCTCTTGACATACCTAATAAGAATAAATTGGATCGGAAATTAGATAAGCACCAAATGCACTAAAGAATTAAAAAAAAGATAGCATTAGCTATCAAGCATTACTAATATAAGATACTTGTGTTTTTACAACAGCCTGCTAACAATGATTCCCACTAGACGATACTATTTATTTATTCACTTGTATTTCTACATCTGCTCCTGCACATTTACTGTAGCACTGATTTCTTTATGCATATAGAAAGAGAGGGTGTAGCTGGCCTTTAATGGCCTTAGATGTTAATATTGCAAATCTCACACCAAATGCTGTTCATGTGTATCAGTGTTCCGTAAGGATTTAAAACACAAAGTAAGATAATACAGCTTAATTTCTACTGTCTTATTTGTGACACGATAATTATTTGATTATGACCTGGCTCACAGTTTGGATCCAGACTTCCAGAAACTGTACAGAGTAACTCAACAGCCAATATAGGATGTCTTCGTGGCTGCAACCCACTAACGATTCCATTGCTAATGATGTAGCCATTGTTTTTCTCTCTAACCTCGTCTCAAGTAAACTTTAGATGACATCTTCCAAAAATGTACACCATTAGACGCAAGTCTCAGAGAAAACACTATTCCAATTATGTCTGTGGGAAAACATGAAATACAAGAAATGCTGACTCTAACAAGAAAAAGATTAGTACTGTGACCTTGATCGGAACCTGATCCTTTGAGGGCACCCAGGGCCAAACTGGAGAGGAGCCTGTATGGGCATTTAAAATAGGAAGACATGAAACATTGCGCTGTTAGAGCAGCCGTCCCTCCTGTGGCGGGACCCTAAGCGCAGTAACCTTATATCAAAGCCTGGCATGTAGCAGAGCAGCCAGGGAGGAGCACATTAATTATTGAGGAGCATACGGTAACAAGCTGTGAGTGCCAGCGACGGCCTTTTGTAAGGAAGACTAGCACCCCATGTCCGATTATCTATTGTTAACCTCATTTTTTCCTGTCTCGGTGAGCACGCCGGCTATGAGTGGGAGAGAGTCTCTCTCTCTTAACACACATACAAACACACACGTCAGGGTGCGATCAGAGGGGGGATGTGTTCTTTGGTTTTCTATTATACTCTAAAACAAACACAATATCCAACACACTCTCTCTCAGACACACACACACATAGACATGCAGTTGGGTGGCTCAAAGGGCAAGTTATTGGCTCAAACGGGGGAATAGCATGTCAGCCTCAGGGGATTTTGACTGAGGCACCTGCTAGTGCAAAAAGGCCGTTTGCAACCACTGTCGGTATGCCTCTGAACTTCACTTTACCTTCCCATTTGAAAGCTGACATGGCTGCTGTTCACTGCCTTTACTGCCAATCTGTAGCCAAGAAGATCAGAGTTTAGTTCAGTGGTGTAGTGGAGGGTATACGCAGTCATAAAGGGTACACCCCCCTTTTTTCCCACCATTTACAGTATATCCACCTATCAGCCAAAAAGCCACTGGAATATGTTGAGTAAATCCACTTCATTCTCTGTACAGCCACCTCATTAACTACCACTACACCACTGATTAGGTCTATGACCCTAGCCCTTATATGAGTACTCTATGGATAATTTAAAAAAGTACTGGATAAAAAGTAGTTACGTCACTGGTCAGCTTTTAAGAGTTAGCATACCATGCTAATTTTTTATTGTAAATAAGTTTGTTTTTTAATACAACTTAGTGAGGGAAGGCCAGAATTACTGGTTTTAGGAGGCTGTGGCATGCTTATTTCTTTAGCCACCGTTAAGACAGACATGTTAAGGCATTTTTTGGTACCAACCATGTCAACATGGCTTGTTGGGAAGTGAGCGAATAATGCTCCCAAGTAAGGCAAAACCAGCATAGCTTTTTTTTAAAAGGGGTTCCTTGAAGTCTCACCTCAAGATATCTGAATGAAAATGTGTTCTTTGGGTGCCCATGAATTTCCCCTACACTTGAGAAGCTCGTTCCCAGTAAATGTTTTGTTTGTTAGGTCAGTGTAGCCCTTCAAACTAAAAACAAACTAAAATTTCTCTTATTGAAAACAAGGGCAACCAGCCCATTTACAGAACAATTAATTGCCTAACACATGTATACACAGACACATAAAACAGGATTATTGTGGAACTCAAGTTGTTAACTGTAGTGGTATTATTCTACAGTTAATATTACTAATTATCTGATGTGCATAGACTAAGAAACCAGTATATCAGTGTGTGATTCCTTATTTCTCCATAATGATATAGCCTTCAACTGGCCTATAGACTTCAACAGCATGAGCAAATTTCTGGAATTCATAGCATTTTGTTTTGGTGTGCTACCGCAAGATTTTCAGTGGCCCCATCTGGCCACCTCTATGAAAATTTTCTGGGGGTACCCCTGCCTAGCAGGCTTAATTGCAGTAGCATCCATAAAATGTGCATTAAAAAGGAACATAAAGGTCTGTCTTCACGGCTGTTGTATCAGCATCAGCAAAGAAGTCAAATTAGCTCCACCAATTGGCCAGTTAGTTAGTGTTTAAGTCTCAGCACTACAATTAGCTTAGTTAAAATCAGTATAAGTATTGTCTCCAAAATCTGTGGACATTTTAGCTTGATATGTAGGTATAGATTAGTTGGAAAAAAGCTTTGTAAACATTTTAGTCTGGTTTTGGTCAAGACTAAGTAACTTCAGCAAACTGTTTCAAGATAAATATCCTCCGTATTGAGTTTAGTCGACAAGAACTGGTATTTATAATTGACCACAAAATAAAAAGATTCTATTATTAAGAAAGCTGCCTTTCAAAAATGCAAATAGGGTGTCTGTTCTCTGAAAGAATTCTTGTAATAAATTATTCCAGACATGAACAAACATGTTCTGATTAGCATATTTATTTTAAGATGAAACCAACATCAGGAATACTATCAAAAAGATTAAAAAAGTATCACTAACCAGAAAAAAGTGTCGTCCTCAGATACTGTAAATGAGACAATACAAGGGCAATGAAACCCATAACCATACATCAGCTGTGATTTTTCCAAACAAGCTTGATGACTCTTTCTGATCTGTTTCAGAGTTACACAGACCCAAATAATGTCAAGATACCAAGAAAACTTGCAAAGATTATGACTCCTAATAAACTTTTAAATAATAAATAAGCTATTTAAAAGCTGCAGAGCTTCTCTCTCTGACACTGCTACACACTCACCCTCTTTTCTGTGGCACAGATGGATTGCAGAATCAAAAATTTAGTTCTTCCTTTCAAGTCCAGTATTGTTTTCATTTATTTATGTATTACCTTGGCACATACTTACCTTGACAGCTATAGCTGTCAAAAACTATTCTAACACCACAATCAGGTGAAGAGTACCATTCGTTAGTGTCACCAAAGCCTGAAAAGAGGCAGTGCTAACAGAGGTTAGTTTTGTCGTACAGTGTCCATTGAGCTTGTACTGCATATATGAATGTCAGCACAGTCTGAGAGGGCACAAGTCAAGAAGGCTAATGGAACATATTTAAAATCCAAATGCTGAAGTGAAGAGAATGGCTCTAGTGGTCACACATCTTCAGCACAGTAACAATGTGACTTCTGATAGTCAGTTGTATCAAGGCCGAGAAGTGAGTCATTTGCCGAATATAGTGCTTTGCTGGTGTTAATAAGAATTTCAAGCACTTGCCCTCACTGCTCAGTGTTCATGGTCAAACAGAATAAGCCCTTTGAATTGTGTCTTGGAGGCTCAGCAGCCACAGCACTGAGATACAGCACCAAAACAATGTGTGGGTCAAACTTAGAGAGCAGGAGAAACTTCAATACGTGATGTTATTCTCATACATGAATATTTACCATAATTAATAATGATAAGTTAGCGCTATGATTTCGAGTTTTAAGAAGAGTTTATACAAAGAGACAAAGTAGGAATTTAATTGAGTTTGCCAGTTAAGGATTCTGGCTATAAATCCTGTTGTGTTCTCTGAGCTCACACACACACACACACACACACCGATCACACACACAGAGCTGAGGTTAGCTTGTAAAAGTGAATGAACTCTGAGGGGCTGACCAGCGTTGACCGCCCTTTGATCACAGAGTGGTTTGTTTCCTCAGGCCTGTGACCTCTGACCCCTGCTGGATAAAAGGTTGAGTGCCTCTTCAGCTCAGTGCTAATGATCCGTTTAACACCCCTCAGCTGTGTTAGTGTGTGGCATGCCTTGTCTATATGTATGTGTGTGTGTGTGTGTGTGTGTGTGAGAGAGAGACAGAGTGTGCTGTTAAGTACTTCAACAACATGTAACCTCAACGCTTACCAGCACAAAATGACAGCTGACACAGGCCGAGCTCTCTCTTTTATCAATTTTTCAGTCACATTTGACAGCCGCTACAAGTATCACACGCGTCTCTGATAATATCATGTTGTCGCATGGCAGCCGTCGCCTCACACACGGAAAAGAAAAGAGAACTCCAACAAACCACAACTTCTCCAACTTTGCACGAACCAAGTTTTGTACCCTCCGCCACACAGCCTCCTTTTTTTTATTTTTAATACCACATTAAAAGGGATTTTATTAATTAGATAGAAGAAGCCAGAGCGCCACACATTCAGCGTGCGCTTGCATTTGATGTGATTTCTGTTAAAAAGGAGCATTCCCACATGTCGCAAATCCCCGCTGCCGCTGCGCCAAAAAACAACGGCAAACAACAAAACAACAAAAACAGTGACTGAGTCAAAGTGGATCCCTCTCTGTAGGGGCCGAGGCCTGAGTCCCCTTTCAAGTATAGTTGCAACAATTATCTTAAAAGCCGCGCTGAGCGGGAACCTTTGTTTTCCTCCCAATCCGCATGGCTTGAACCTGACCCTGTTTCTTCAAGCCTGGTGGAGGATAACATGTTCCTACAGTCTGATAGCAAGAGTACATTTTCTTATGACTTATTCATCTTTTTTTCCTCTCTCCCTCTGCTTAATTTATAATTCATTTGATCTAAAATTTCATTAATTTTCTAAAATGTTCCAATTGGGGCCTTGCTGGGCCCAGGCGAAGGGTTTTTTTCTTTGTCCAACCCTCTTTTGTAGTCGGCTATTATTCTTTTATGTAGCAGCCTTGTAGAGGTTATCGTCTTCTGAGGGCAAACAGCGCTCTCTGGAAAAGTTTTAATCAGCTTTAATGAGTGGGGTCAGTGCTGGAACCAGAGAGGGAGAGAGACACACACAGACGCTGGGAGAGAAAGTGAGAGGGAAAGATAGCCGGCCTCTGAAACATATGGACATTTTTATCTTTTTTTACATTGTCTTTCTCTCTCATTTGCACTTTTCACTTTTTTTGCCTGTCCTTCTTCTGATAGCCAGATTTAGCTCAAATTGCACTGGCATCTTATGCATGGGAACAGATTATAGATAATGAAGGAGAAATTCATTTCAGGCCCTTTATCTTCAAAGTATCATTCCAATCTTGCACTACAAGACTGCAATTAGAAGGTGACACTTAATTTTTAAAGTCGTCCGTCAATAGCCATCAAAATATTTCCCTGCCGAGGGGCAATCATGTGAGGAATCCTCAACCTCATCTGCTTTAAATTCCTCCACAATGATTAAGCTAGTATATTCTTTCTGCGTCTACAATCCCTGGCTTTTTATCATTCCCTAAAATCCTCAGATATCCCTCTTTTACCTTCTCCTCTTTAAGTTACCTTGCCTTTCTCCACTCAGTCTTTATCAAATGTTAGCGGCCATTCTTCTGGCTTTAGCCTTGGACTCTAATCTTCTTCCAGGCGATAGTCTAAGCCATTCCATTATTAGCATTTTACAGCCAAGGCCGGCTGGCTCATTGTGACATGGTCTGTCTCTCCTTTTAGGAGCATGGCAAAGATATGACATACATCGGTTAGATGTAAGGCCGCTGCAAAGGATTTACTGTTTCTGGAGGAATTGTTACACGTGCATAGATATCGATGAGTTCATGAGAAAAGTTGGGATTCTCAGGGTGGTTCATCTGTCCCTCAAAACCTCTGCACTGTATAGAGGTTTTATTACCTGTAGTACTTTACATCAAAAGATTTGTGACTTATCACTCACACTGCAAAGTCTATGGAAAAGATTAAAAAAATGTTAATACGCAAACTCAGTACTGCAATTAATACAAAAAGCTGATCTTGCATGCTTGTATTGCTTGGTAACACTTTACAATAAGGTAGACAGAAAATGAGTAGTTACTAAGGAACTAATGAGGAATGAATGAGTAACTAACCATTAGTTAATGGTCAGTTCTTGAGTAGTCTCTATATACAGTGAATGTAGAGTCTGTAGGCAAACCCCAGAGATCTTGCCTCCGGAAGAAGAGCGGAAGAGCCCTGGTTTCCGGTTGTAGGCTGTTTGTAGTCTGTGTGATATTGACCAATCACGTTTGAGCCGGTTGCAGTTGTTGCCAGGTTAAACGGTCTGTGCGGTGAACTAATGAGGCGGAACATAATTGGCGTCACTACAAACTCTGAATCCATCACAATGATTCAGCATATTTACTTATATAAACGGAAGTCAGAAACGGAAATTCGCCTCCTCCGCCCAAATCAAACTGGAATGCCAAAAACTCAGGGGTCTGCCCCCAGAGGTTGTATCGCTGTCTGCCAGAAGTCAGACGCCGAATACAGCCGATGGGTTCCGAGAACTGTTCTTGAGTAACTCCCAATCAAATGTCATACAGTAGCTTATCATAAGTTAATTGATAATGACTGAGGGAACAACTCGGTTTTTTTGTACTTTATTTTAAAGTGTCACCTAATGCTTCTACGTAAATGGACTTGTTTTCTATTCTTTCTACAGTCCGCCATGTCCCTCCAGAAACGCTTCACTGGCTTCCATGGCAGAGATCCTACATGTCTCTGAAAGTCCACAGATGCGTTGTCTTTGCTTTAACTATGTGATTGAATGGTGACCTGTGCAGAGTTTTGTTACCCTCTGACTGATGTATGGCAAACGTGCCACAGTGACCCAAAACCTTTCCATTTGGAGAAACATGCTGTAGCTTCAGAAACGATGCCGACCCATATATGACAACATATGAAATTCCAAAACAAATGGAAACTCACAGTATATCAATGAATGTGCTGCAGAAAGCCAAAACAAATACATTATCAGAAAACAGAAACGATGAAAAGTCAAAAACATACAAACTACAAAAACAAATGCAAAGGAAAAACCAGTCACCACAGCTGTTCTCCAGGCCTCTAGGGGGAGTTACGTAAATCCAGTGCTGGCTCATGGCAAAGGCAGTATAGGCAAATGCTAAGGGTCTCACACATGGGGCAAAGAAAAAAAAAAGTTTATCTTTTACTATTTTTTACTGATACTATTACTACAATTATTTTGAAATATTACATAAGGCCACAACAACATAACTACATAGCAAAGCCTACTAAATAATAGAACAACATAACTACATAGCAAAGCCTACTAAATAATAGAGAGGCATTCTTTTCTGGGTTCCTGCCGCTCCCCCAGCCCTCTTCCTCAGCTCGTGATGCTTTACCTGCTCTCTGGAGGAGATGGGCGAGTTGTCCAACAACACGCTGTATGGTTACCATGTCAAAGGGCACCAAATGTGCTAGGACTGCCACTGCGTAAATCTGTTGCTCTTTTATCAGACAAAGACAAAGGCCAAATGTAAAAAAAAAAACATTGACATGTTTATGTTGCCTCACATCTGGTGTCCTTCTTCGGTCAGAAATCAGGCTGTTAATGCTCCACCTAGAGGCCTGGAGAACTTTAGTTGTGTTTTCTATTGCATTTGTTTTTGGGGTTTGTGTTTTTGAATTGATAGGCTTTCTGTATTTGCAGCATGTTTGCTGTTAATGAATTTGTTTTGGCTTGTATTTAGTTTGCAACACATTTCCATTGGATTTGAACTGGATTTTCTTGCGAGTGTTTAAATTGACATCATATCTGAAGCTGTCATATCTGAAATGTTTTTGCCCTTGTCGACGACCGTACTGATGCATGCTGTGGTCCAACTTTATACAGAAAGAAGCTGGTAAACCAGGTATGACAAATTGAATGTTAACAGAACAGAAGCTTCTTAAATGGTCAGCAGCTGATCTTAAAAGAATAGACTTTTTGGCAAATTAGTTTTGAGCCACATCAGCTTTGTAGAACCAGGGATGGCATTGTTGGTCAGTCACCTGCTTTGGTCCTGCCTGAAATAGCTCTGCAGTTTTGGATGGATTACTATGACATTTTGTTCAGACATTTATGTCCTCCTCAGGATGAAATGCAATAACTTTGAAGAGTCTCTGAATTTTCATTTGGCACCACCACCGTGTCAAAATTGCAATGTGTCCAAAACTTCAGTTTCTGACCAAATACCAGCAAAACTATTGACACTGCCATCAGCCTCATTTGTAGGCTATGTTGTATGCTAACATGATAATTAGAATGTGTTGGTATGCTAAAATGCTGAAGTATGATGGTGAATCTGGCAAACATTATACCTGCTAAACATCAGAATCACAGAGCCACTTGCATGGTTGTAGACATAATGACTTCTGATAGTATTTCCATTATTTAGATTTCCTAATTGCTTTGTGTATTGAAATATTTAACACATTCTCATTCCAAGGCATCACATATTGTCACTTTATCAGTGGCCTTTCAGTTCAACATAGTATGTGCTAGGTATCTTCCTGCGTCTGCTGTTTACATTCCAGGACGCTCCCAAGTTGGGACATCAGCTAAAGCACATGGTTAGGTTTAGGCAACAAAAGCACTTGCGGTTAGGTTTAGAAAAAAACATCATGGTTTGGCTATACATCTGTACAGGAAGCAAACACCAGGTTCCTGGGTGACAATCCAGGGCTGTTGGACCCATCCACCACTCCCACCTGCCCAATAGGGACTTCCCTGCTCCTTATGTGTTGTTGTTTCTGGCAGCGTTTAAAACCGATGCTGTCCAGCAGCATATAATACCACCACAGCAGGTGCCATCGAGCCACATTATGAACTGAGGTCACCCATCCATGTATCACACTGCCACAGCAGGTTCCGTCCAGCCACGTTATGAACTGACGCCTACCGTCCACATATCATACTGCCACAACAGGTGTGGTACAGCAGGCTGGTGGTGTATCATTGCACAGTAAAAGGTTCCGTCCAGCCGCGTTACAAACTGATGCCACTTGTCGACGTATCATGCCTTCACAAAAGGTGGCTTTTGGCGTCAGGTGTCACTGACAACATGTTGGTATTCGACAACTTTGGAATGAGAACAGGCTGGAAATATCCTTTGTTTTTGTGCTATGTTATATCTTTGGAGCTTCCTATGAATCATGACATTAGGAAGTACAATTGTTAACTGAATTATGTCTGTTCTTGCACAATAAAGCAGGTGTGCTCTATTTGATGTCACTACAAGTTCAGAGATTACAGTAGCTTTTATTAAGTATTTGCCCTGGTGAAGGTCTGTTGACCAAAAGCTTAACTTTTTGATTAAATACTTGCACTGGACCTAAGTGAGCAGGTCATTCTTGTCTTAATATCTGATGCTTTTGGCCTTCTTGCATCTTAGCATTGTCATAACCGTGAATCTTCTCAAACATAGTCAGAGTTGGGATCATGACCATGATGGTATTGTAACGCAACTATAAACCGATCAAAGAGACCACTGAACTAAAACTTTTCTTTGGTTGAAAGAGGATGCAGCAGGTGGAGGTTCAGAGCCACAACACGTCTGTCTAATGTGAGTTGCAGACTGAAGCCAGCCAAGTCCATTCTCTACAATAGATGTTAGATCCCAATATGAAATTCCACCTTCCTCAGCTCACCTCTCTCACACCATGAGGCCACAAAGCCCCATTGATCTTCCTCTTGCAAGCATTTCTATGTTTTCCTCTCTTGTATGCCAAGGGAAAAGGTTAGTGTGTGTGTATGCGTGTGTGTGACAGTGTGTGCATATGCTTGTGCCCATATCTCCATCATCCCTATTATCTCTTTCCCCACTCATCCAAATGTCACTACATCTTTCTTGCAAATGTCTTCCTGTGTGCATGATTTGTGAATGCACGTGTGTCGTCTTTACATGCATATGTTTGCGTGCATGCCTGCTTTACATTCTTTGTGTATGTATGTAGGTATGTGCGTACTTGTACTAAAGTTATTACGGGTTGAGTGTGTGAACTTGGGCTGCGCATGTGTGTGTGAGCAGATCGTGGTGCAGGCTAGCCTCACCATGCTCCCAGCGGTGCAAGAACCTGAGCTCAGAGGGCCGGCGCTTAGCCCTGGTGTCGATAAGCGGTCGCTCTTCAAAGAGAGCTGAGGAAAAACGTCTCGGCCCTGTCAAAGCTGGACAAATTCCCTGCTAACACCCTGAGCCTCACTGCTCGAACAGTTTAAAGAGCGAGAGGGAAAAAAGGCAGCGATTGAAGGGAAAGGGAAGGGTGGGTTTATATATATAAAACTAGATATATATGTAAAACATCAGCTGGGCTTTTTCAGGTGAAGTCTTGGTGGACATGATGCTCTGGGGCCATGAAGCAAAACAGTAGCTGGGTCATTCTTTTTAAGTTGTGATCGTGGCCCTTCAGCATTTAAAAGATCTTCTTAGCCAGCGGACGCCAGCATCACCTGTGACAGTGATGGACAGCTGATCATCAGAGGTGAGAGGCAAACGTCAGTCAGTGTCCACCAGAAGTATCATTGGCACCAACAATCGGATACAATAGGCTGGGCAGGAGCTCAAGAGCTGTGAGTTTCATCTATGTGTGGTCATAAGCTGATATATATTGTATAGTAGAGATGGAGATTGACTGCTGTGGGTACTGTGCCCTGAGAGACATAGTGACTTTTGAGCTGATTAAACTTGGAACAACTTCTGCATTAGTATCTAGCCTATACGTTTGACAGTGCATTTAGCATTTCATATATAAGTTTACTCTGTTCATTAGCGGCCGTGTAATCACTGATAATGTGGCAGTATTGGAAGACTTTGGAATGGGAACAGGCTGCAAAATGACCATAAAATTATTCACTGCATGTTTTCTTGAAATCATTCATTCATTGGTTTTCCTGCCTGCCTACACACAGAATCCAAAAAACGGGAACATTTGTCATGAATTCATTGCGGACCATGCTTAACAACAGCATAACTAAATCAAAAACTACATCAAAATCCAGTTGAAAGCACAGTACTTCCTAAACACATGCGTTTTCCCTAAAACGTCACAATGTAAAACCTTCCACCTACAAGTAGCGTGCCCTGAGTGTGACTGGGAAAGCACATGCATGTGAGCTCCGTTTAAGCAGAGTTTATACGCATGCAAGTGCCCACACAAGGCACTCGGCCATGCATGAGACTGTTTGTACTGTTTGTTTTAAACCATAATATTTTAGTGAAAATGCATGTGTTAAGCAAGAAAGACCATATGACTGAATAAATGAGACTTGGATTATACTTCACAAGTTGTGTTTGAGATTGTAAACAGATGATTTGATATAGTTTTGCTGTTGTTAATTGTGGTCCCTGTTCATTTCTGGTCCCCTCACCTTAGAGGCCTGCAAAAAACAAATTAATGGTAACACGCTGAGTTATTGCTATACAGATGGTCATCTTGCCTGTGAAGAATTCCTTTCACAGAAAACTCACAGAGTTGAAAGAGATGGACATCTACTATGCAGGGAGAGTCTAATAAAAGCAACTATCAAGTTGTATTAGCTCAGCCTCTGCTGCTTCAAATTTTGACTTTTTTTTATCTCTCCCTTGCAAGTCACCTAACTATATGAAAATGCAGCTGTAAACTGTGTTTTTCCTTGGGTTAGCACTACATGCTTTTAAAAAACTCAAAGAACCAGTGTGCTAACACTGAGCTCCTTGATGATCAGAAAACTACAGTGGCATGCAAAGGTTTAGATAGTCAGATCAAAATGTGCACTGTGAATAGTTAATCAAGTGGAAAATGAACTGATCTCCAAAAGGCATAAAGTTAAAGATTAAACATGCTTTTCAACATTATAAGCAAGATCAGAGTATTGTTTTTGTTTTGTACAATTTTAGAGTGAAAAAAGTAAAGGATCACCCTGCAAAAGTTTGGGCACCCAAAGACATTTGAGCTCTCAGACAATGTTTAACAGTGGCTCAGACCACAATTAGTTTGTTAGGGCTATGGCTTGTTCACAATCATCATTAGGAAAGGCCAGGTGGTGCAAATTCCAAAGCTTTAGAAATATTCTCACTTCTGAAACATTGTCCCAACAATCAGCAGCCATGGGCTCCTCTAAACAGCTGCCTAGCACTCTGAAAACTAAAATATTTCATGCCCACAGGGCAGGAGACGACTATAACGCCAGGGCCACACCATCCGCGGAAGCGCCACGAATAGCCTCGAAGTGCTGAGAAGTGAAGCCAGTTTCCTTTCGGCGCCCATGTTAACCGATTGTGTCATCCACACCGGCCGCGCCACGCAGCTCCGCCGCCAGCCCTGCAGCGATCATTTCGGCGTCTGGTCTATTTTCTGCGCGAGCCGGGCAGTTACGCCGGTAACTTCTCCGCGCCGCATGATGGAAAAACAACAGCTGGGAGCAGAATCGCTTGTCGACCGGCGCGGAGAAATGCACGTCTGATGTGAACGGAGNGCTTCACTTCTCGGCGCTTCGAGGCTATTTGCGGCGCTTCCGCGGGCGGTGTGGCCCTGGCGTTACCCATGATGGAAAAACAACAGCTGGGAGCAGAATCGCTTGTCGACCGATGCGGAGAAATGCACGTCTGATGTGAACGGAGGTGCTCTGGCTCGCGTGAGAATTTCGGTGCGCTGCGCTTCGCAGGCAGTGTGGCCCTGGCGTAAGAAGATAGCAAAGTGTTTTCAGGTAGCTGTTTCCTCAGATTGTAATGGAATGGAATTTGGGATGTCAAGTTTAGGTCCGGAAGACTAAGAAAACTTTCTGAGCTGCTCATAGGATTGCTAGAAAGGCAAAGCCCCTCGCCCCTGTTTGACTACAGGAGACCTGCAGGAAGACTTATCAGACTCTGGAGTGGTGGTGTACTGTTCTTCTCTTCACTGAAGAGTTATTAGAAGAAAACCTTTCCTGTTTCCTCACCACAAATTCAGAATCAAAGTTTGCAAAGGAGCATCTAAACAAGCCTGATGCTTTCTGGAAACAAGAACTTTTTGGAAGCAATAAGCAAAGATATGTTTGGAGAAAAAAGGATGCAGAATTTCACGAAGCCCAAATCTTGAATAGATCATGATTTGGGCTTGTGTTGCAACTAGTGACACGGGGAACATTTCACAGGTAGAGGGAGGAATAGATTCAGTTAAACATCACAACATCTGTGAAAAAGCTGAAGATGAAGAGAGGATGGCTTCTACAACAGGACAATGATCCAAAACACACCTCAAAATCCACAATGGACTACCTCAAGAGGTGCAAGCTGAAGGTTTTGCCATGGCTCTCACAGTCCCCTGACCCAAACATCATTAAAAATCTGTGGATAGACCTCAAAAGAGCAGTGCATGCAAGACAGCCCAAGAATCTCTCAGAGCTAGAAGCCTTTTGGAGGAAGAATTGGTGAAAATCCCCCAAACAGGAATTGAAAGACTCTTGGCTGGTTACAAAAAGCATTTAGAAGCTGTGATACTAAGTACACACCATTCAGGGTGCCCAAACTTTAGCTTCAGGCCCTTTTCATTTTTTGTTATTTTGAGAATTTTTTTTTTTTTTTTGTGAAAGATTGAAATTAAAATGTCATCTTGCTTAAAATATTAAAGATGTGTCATCTTTCACAAGCCCTTTGGGAATCAGTTAATCTTCGACTTACTTATCTATTCACAGTAAATGAAATTTTGACCAGGGTTGCCAAAACTTTTGCATGCCACTGTAGGTGATGTTAATGTTCAAAGTGTTAAAAAATGCATGAATGATAAAAGAAATTACCTTCTCAATCCTGCGCCTTGTACCTTCTACATATTTAACATTTAAAAGCATTGCCAAACTGCACAGATCATGTGTAGGAGTTCTATAATATTTACTGTAATCTAGGAATTTATGAACTGAGATCATTTGCAAGGGTCAGAAACATGTCCAGTGTGTGTGTTTGACAGGCGATCTGTGGGAGTTGCACTACAGAAACACCACAGTAATAAGCACTAAAAAGCAGGGTTGGACAGTAATGGATATCACAGATCACCAGAGCAAAGAAATGTGAACACAAAGGAATGATTTGAATTGTAGTTTCAGGAGATCATGTCTACAATAATGCAACTGTACATTAAATAATTTGAAAGTATAACTGGCCTGATTTATTACTGTGGAGCTGCAGCACCACAGGTCACAGCAGGAGCTTCTATGCATAGAAAAGTCTCTGTATGCATTTTCTCTAACAATACTCTGCACATGTCCTCCATATCCGGGATCATTACACTGAAAGATATACAGTTAGGAGAAACAAGTTTGATGTATTAAACTTACAAGGGGAGCATGTGGAACATGATAATGTCTTTGTAATAGGTGGCGTTATGCTCCTATGCTGCAAGCATCAGGCTGCCTCTGATTGGCATCCAGCAAATAACCAGTAACAGCACTATCACAGCAGCTCTGGCCTCAGCTCACTCCTCCACCAGTCTGTCCTCCCAGCGGTGCAAACAGCAGCTGCCAGTCTGCAGCCGGCCGTCTGCCTCCGGGAGACCATTTATTCCAGTAACACACCAAAATGACCAGAAAAGTTTCGCCTGTGGAACAAAGGAACATGTGAGGTGTGAAAGTTGTAGGAGAGGGGGGGGTGAAAAAAGCTTGGCCTCAGCAACTGCACTTTTTTTTATCGTTGGCATTAATGTGTTCTCGAGAACAACAAATGATTTTCAGCCGCTCTTGTGAAAATTGTATTTTTTTTCTTTTATCTGCCTCTCAGACATTAATTATATATTTATATATAGAATATGCAAAAAAGAGCTGAGGAATGTTGGGGAAGGCAAAGTGATTAAAAATTAAACAATGCAGAAAATCACTCTGTTACCTAAAGGGATGCTACAGTACATCTCTCTAGTTTTTTTTTTTTTATCTTTATCTTGACTCCCTCTCTCCCCTACCGCTTTCATTTGTTTTGTTTTTTTCTCCTTTTTTTGGTTGGAGATTTCTTTAAAGCTGTCTTCTCCGCAGGCACGCATGCTTCCTGGCCCACAGACAGTGGCAGAGTGTGTGCATATGCCTGTCTTCTCTCAGTGTGTGTGTGTGTGTGTGTGTGTGTGTATGTGTGTGTGTGTGTGTGTGTGTGTAGCAGCATCCAGGCTATTTGTCATGGCGTAGGCTGTTTGCTGGGTCAGTCCAGATAAACTAATGTGTCAGTGCAACGGGGCTCCGCCGCTGACCAGAGCGCCTGCAATATGCAAAGAGTTTGAATTATTTCTCTGCCCTGTGGCTCCCCCGCCGAACACTATGCAAAAAGTAGAGAAAAGGAGAGGGGGAGGGGGAGCGAGGGGGGTGAGAGTATACGACTGGGAATAAGGAGGGACAGAAAGAAAAAAGAGTGAGATATTGGAGGGCAGTGGGGAAAAAAAGAGAGGATTTGGTAATGGTAGCAAAGGAGGGAGTTGCCAACTAGCAGAGATAGAGAGAAGGAGAAGAAGAAAAATGGAGGTGGGGGCCAGTTTGTGCCAGCGTTTGCCCTCAGGGAAAGCATTAGCCAGCCTTTGAAAAAAGACAGACAGGCTTAAGTGCCAGAATTGAAACTAACACTCACAAGGTCACAGGGTCGCTGGTCACACTGATAGCTTTGAACGTGTGTGAGCGTGTCATCATGGGGAAATGTGTGTGTACCTGTTGATGACCGAGAGCACTTCCCCGTAAATTGCACATCAAAGTCCAGAGATGCATTATAGTTCCTATTCAATACATTTTGAGGATGAGCACATTTCAATTAAAAAAGTGGAAGCAGACAGCACGATATATTGTGTGCACAAAGAGCAAACACTTCAACTGCTACCTAAATATATCCTAAATATATCACTTACCAACTTTCCCAGTGTTGTTTACCACTTAACTGCTCAGTTATTCATGTGCACTCAGCTCCTAATTATGATGTTTCCAACCACACTTGAAGGCAGCCTCTGTTTTGTCTAATGGGGGTGTGGCTGTGAGTGCATGTGTTGATGTGTGCTGTTTGAGTCACAGACAGGCATACATAGTGTACTCGTCTTTAATGTGGGGGATCTATCATTACACATAAAAACATTGTTTTCAATATATGAAATACAGGAAACGGAGTTTGTGTGACAAATTTAGCCATAGAATGATGACAGTGACACGTCCACTGGATAAAGCAAAAGCAACATTTGTGGGAAAGAAGCTCGCCTGAGTGGATGCCCAGTGTGCAAAGGCCATGTGGGTTCGATTCCAACCTGTGGCCCTCTGCCGCATGTGGTCCACTCTCTCTTCCCCTTTCACACTCATCCTGTCCTATTTAATAAAGGCAAAAAAGCCATAAAAAATTATCTTAAAAAAATGTGGTATTCTCAGATTCACACTTCTAAAGGCCTTTGCACACTAAGGGCCAGTCTCAATACCCCACCTTAGCCCTACCCCTTGGCCCTATCCCTACATTTGTGCGTTCCCGCGAGGGGTAGGGTTGTCCCAATTCCTTTTTGCATGTAGGGGTGGGGGGCAGAACAAGGGATAGTGGGTATGAAACTAGCCCTTCGGAGCGAGGGATTTCAGATGCTGACTCGCCAGCAGGGGGTAGACGTCGCCTTTGCTACCACCGAGCAAGAGACGGGGAAAAAAGTTCATACATAGCTAACGTTACCGTTGTCAGATTGCTTGTTAGCTAGCTAGCTAGCTCGCAATATCTGTCATCTGTCCTGTTCTGCAAAAAACGGATTTTTCACATTAAGATAACACGCCAGCTAGTATAACTATGCTGCCTCGTAATGTTAACTTGGTTAGCTAGCTATCTAGCTAGCAGAAGTCCCCTGTCGTCTGTCGTTCATCAAACGAAGCATGATGAATAATGCAAACGCGATCGGTAGGATGAACTCAACTGGAGACTCCATTGTAGATGCCAGTTGGAAATGTAGATGGCTCGCAGCTTCCTTTTTAAAATAGTTACGTATGCATGAACATAACTGACGTGGTGACTTAGTGAGTGATGTCCCAATTCCTAGGGAAAGATTTCAACCCCTACCCCTTGTTGCTTCATTTCGAGGGCCGGGGTAGTGGGCAAGGGCTAGGGGTAGGGCCAAGGGCTAAGGGGTAGTGGACAAGGGGGGGTATTGGGATTGGGCCTAAGTCAGAAATTTTCACATCTAAAATGAATACGACCTCATGTTGTGTGAATCATGTTTGCACACCAAGTCTGATCATTAAAAGTTTTCAGGATAGGTTGCATCTTCTGCGTTTTTCTCATCTGTCAGATCCTTTAGAGAAGTTTGACCAAGAATCAGTGAAGAAAATGTGGCGGTGGGACACAGCCGTGATAAGACAGAGGAAAGGTGCGCACAGAATCATTTCATTAGTCAGATAACTCACTTTCAACAGGTCAGAGCTAATATTCAGGTGGATGACGAAGAAGAGGAGGAGGAGGAGGATGTAGACCGCACACAAAATGTGGAGGACAGCTCCGCCCCTAAATGCAGCTGCAGTGCCAAATGCAAGATAGGGAGGGAGCGGTGACAGCCAGATAGGTAACTCCAGTGGATATAGGCAAAGGAGGAAATGTGTCTTTTCATTTTGTCACACACTGCAAATTTTCACAACAAATAGAAAAATAAAATGCATCAGACTCAGTGTGCAAGGTTTCTGTGCATAACGATTTTTTCTCAGATGATGGATTAAAAAAGGCACCTGAAAAGAACAGACTCAGTGTACAAAGGCCGTGAACTGCTTTACCACAATCTGATGAAACCTCAAATTGTCCAATATGACGTTCCTTGTCCCTCTGTGGATTTTTCCACCTTACATTCACACCACCCCACTTTATATCACAGCTGCTTTTCCTTCTCTGTTTGCTTCAATTTCTATTTTCTTTTTAGCAATTTTCAAATAACCAACCCGTTGTGTGTCTCCTTACATTTGTCCTTATACTAATTATAGAGTTAAAAGTTTTATACCCTTGAATATATTCACACAGTGAATGAGTCGATACAACTCAAACTCCTCTTCATTGGGAACAATATTGAAAATATCTTAGAAGATTCATTCCAATTCTTTTCAAATCTGCACTCAGTGTCTAAACTTGTAAATGATTCACAAACCTTGTTTTCTATGTGACATTTGTGTGAAAAGAAAAGTGTGTGAAAAAAATCAGAAGTCATTAAGAGTGAAAGAAGAATTTCACTACTGGAAAGATGGTCTTTTTATAAATCTGGCCTCTCTATGCAGTAGAAAAAAAGCAAATACTTTTGAAATTGGTGCTATATGACCTGAGAAAACTGAGAAAAAGGACTGTGGCATTCGCTTTTGCCTAAGCTGTATAAACCTACAACTACCAGAATGCACAGCGCCACATTGGATCCATAAACGCTCCTGCTGGTAGGTCACATAATGCAAACCTCTGGGGGTGTCCTGTGGTGTCTGCACCAGGGCGGTGGATCCTTTGAGTCCTCTGGGTTGTGAGGTGAGATACCGGCATGTCCCACTGATGCTGGGATCTTGGGAATTTGGAGGCTACGTTGATGCCTTGAGCTCTTTGTCACATTCCCCGGGCCATTCCTGAGCAGGTTTTTGCAGTGCAGCATGGAACATTTTCAGGGGAGCCATCAAGGACACATTTTATGTTTGGTTGTCCGTCCATACCTACGTTTGTCTATTTGCTCCGTCTGTCAGTCTGTCCCATTCTCGTGAATTCAATATCTCAAAAATGCCTTGATGGAATTTCTCAAATGTGGCACAAACGTCCACTTGGACTTAAGGATTAACTGATTAGATTTTTGTGGGCAAAGGTCAAGGTCACTGTGGTCTTGTGTCCATCCCACTCTCGGGCATACCATATCTCTGGAATGTCTTGAGAGAATTTCTTCAAATTTGGCACAAACGTCCACTTGGACTTCAGGATTAACTGATTAGATTTGGGTGGTCAAAGGTCACTGTGACCTCACTAAACATGTTTTTGGCCATAACTCAAGAATTAAAGTGCTAATTATGACAAAATTTCACACAAACATGACATGACATGATGACATATTATATCCAAAAGGTCAAATTTCAACTTTACTGTGACATCACAATATTCTGTATAAACCACCCTTCTGGCCATTACTATACATCATATCTCAGGAACAGAAGGGGAGACATTTGGTCAGATACTGAACTGGTGACTAAAACTGAGCTGATTGTATAGATCATCTGTGTTGCCAGGATGAAGGGTTGTGTGAAGCACCACCATTTTAGAATTTGTAGCTTCTATTCAGTAACATCCATAGTTGAAGCATTGTTAACTGTCATGGCTATATATGAATCTGGACAGACATGGATGTAAACTGCAAGCTGACTGGTTGGCGTACAGACATACAACCACGAGGTAGTAATTCTGGTTTTCAGTTCTGGCTTTTTTACAATATCCACTCATTGTAACTACAGTGTGGTGAAGGGTAGACAAAGATTACTGTTGTCGCAAATAAACTGGTTAATGCAAATATATTGTATAACCGCCAGGATGTAGTATCACTTAACAGACTGTGCTCCAGTGAGCGCTCATTTCTTCAAACTGATTAAGTGAACATTAACTGTCAGCAGATGGAACAGTTGTTGTTTTGCCCAAATATATGTCATGTGATCATTTATGTGCCTTGTGCTATGTGTGCATGCCAGCTCAGTGTCCCAGTGTGCCGTTTTCTTTTTTACTATTAGTAATTATAAGTCTAGTGCAACTGCAGTTAGTCTGTGCATTTTGACCTGTTCTTGCAGCAATGTAGTCTAGCAGCAATCTACAGAACACACAGTGAACAGTTTCATAGTATTTCTTCTCATATCTCAGATATAGATTCAACAAAACCTGGACAAATAAAACCAAAACTATTTGCATGGCTTCATACTGTGGAAGCCAAGAAAACATTGTTTTGTATTTGGATAAACTGACCCTTTAGCGTAGGTTCCTAAGCAATTAATTCTGTTTTGAAGACGTTTTCAGTCTGAGAATAAAACCATGAGGAAATACTGACTACTTGGATTTTGTTGTCATGAACTTAAGATTGGAAACATACAGGACAGAATATCAGCTCCAACCCAAAAATGTTGGTACTGGCCTTCAAAAACCCACATTAGTCAAAGAGAACTGGCAATTTACCCCAAAGTTACTGTAGCTTTGTAATCAAAATGACCTTGAAGGCACATATTTGTGTGTACACGCCTATACCCCCACCCCTCCGTCAAAATACACACACACTACCCGAAACACACAAATACACAGCCATACAGATGCTAGCGATCATTATGGTCTTCTGTTTTGTCAAACCTCAGATTCGGCCTTTTTGCCTCTAGCTGACAACTGTGTGAGGGGAGATTTTTTTTGCTTCATTTTTGGCAAAGGATCAGACAAGCTGCACAGTGGTGTATTAAAATGTCAGCTTAAAATGAAAATAAACAACTTAGGGGTGGAAAAAGGCGATACCGTTAATATCAACCCCACCCCCGGACAGACTTGGTATGGCCCTGGGGCAGAGTGAAGATTGACAGGTGGGGAGGCTGGATCTCAAGGCCGCAGGGGGGTTTCCCTGTTTGAACGGCAGGAGCTTTAGGTCTTAGTTTGAGAATCTAAGAATAAACAACGATAAGGCTCAAACTTCATTCTGCTGCACACATACGTATATAAACACAAATATATACTATGTGTTGCAGCACAAATGCAAACATGCCACAGCAGTATATCACTTTATGGAAAGTCATCCACAGTCTCAAATGGCAGAAATGAATAGAAGAGCATCCATACATTATGGTAAATTTGAAACTTTCTGTGTGCTTCTCTGTGTGAAGTGGTTGTATCATTGAGGAGCATCTGAAAACTCCTCCCCTTACAGCTTTCCAACATCAGCACTGGGGACTGGAATGTGTCCAGCAGTATTAGAAAGTTTCAGAAATTGACAATGCGACAGTTATGAGCATGGTCTTTCAGAGTAGGTGTAGAAACCGACACATTCTCATTCCAACCTTGTCACGTATCGACGTTTGGTCATAGACTTTCCACGTCAAGATATGAAGTTCAAGTTACTCTGGGTTACATGCACTGTGTGTTTGCAAAATACAATTCCATTTTCACAGGAAATGTACAGTTTGCATCCGGTGTCTTCCAAAATAAATGCACTATGTCAGTGCAACACTGCAAACTGACATGTTTTTTCCTTTAACAACAAACACACTTGTTACGTTTTGCCAACACACACACATGGTTGGGTTTAGGCAACAAAAGCATGTGGTTGGTCTTAAGAAAAAAAGAACAGAATTTGGCTTTACAATCTTATGGGAAGTGAACACCGGCCTCCCAGGTGAAAGTCTGTGGTTGTTGGACCCATCCACCAGCCATCCCACCCACCATACTGGGACTTTTGCCACCTTAACTTTCGTTGTTGTCCAGCCATGTTTCCTCCTGACACTGTTGGGTGCCGTTAAACAATAATGATGGCCAGCCGTGTATCATGCCGACATGAAAGGACGGCTTTACTCGTCAGTGTCTGACGCCGCAAGTCACTGACCAAGTGCTGGATCCAAAAACTTTGCAGGGTTGGTAGAAACATTGCCCTTTAGATGTGATCAGATGACACTTTGTATTTACTTGTTTGTTTGACACATACTGAACCCTTAACCTTTATATTGCATGTACGGCAAACAGTGCATAATCATTACAAAGTATATGAAGTAGCGAGTAATTTTACTTATGGAGCACCTCTCAAGAGGAGAATGTCACAAAGTGCTTCACAATAAACAAATAAGGCACCAGACATAAAATACAGACTTAAAAAGAGATTATCAGAATACATTGCAGTAGGTTACTGTGATAGAATATGTACATACACAGTATTTGTAACATTTTATTAAGAGCGAATGCACCAGTCAATGCATCAATTCACAAGTCAGATCATTACTATTATTATTTACTACAGTGTATTAGGGCTTTTGTGGGTTAAAAAAAACTGGGGTAGGGGGGTAATATTTAAAAAAAAGAATGTCCCAAATTTGTGAGGAAAAGCTCAGAATTCTTTGAAATAAAATATCAAATTTATGTTAAAGACTTTAAATATTCCCTGAGATTAAATTTTATGGAAAATAACAGTATAGTAGTAGTATAAAGAGCAATAAAGCCCATCCAGGGAGAAAGTTGTGGTGGATGAAAAGGACTTTTACCCAGGACTCCAGGATTCCTGAGTCAATGTTTTATTTTTTAGACTTAGTTCACCTACTTTTTTCAGCAACTAGGATGTATTAAGCTGCTGAATGTACACTGCGCACATAAACATAAGCAGAACAGGCCAATTTGCGCCAACGTCATATTTTGCGCTGATGACATTGACACATCTTTTATTCTGGAAACCTTTTTTGAACCATAACGATAGATTTAATTGGACGTTTAAACAATTGTCGACTTATGGGCTTGACCCAGCTTATGTACACGGTGTGCATTCAGCAGCTTCATTCATCTGAAAAACTGAAGATAATAAGTTAAGTCTTAAAACAATAACCCAACACTCAAGAACCCAGTACGTTTACATGCAGCTTGAGAAAATCGAATTATTGTCTTAGTCCAACTGAAACCGGACTTTTAAATGCATGTAAACAGCTTAGTCCGACTAAAATTGGACCATCCATAGCTCGACTAACACACCTAGATAATTCGATTGAAAATCGAACTATTGCCGCGTGTATCCACTTAGTCCGACTGGAGTCAGACACGGCGTTCTGGCATACACCACTTTTTCTTTTGTGGGCTTTCACCTGGAGGAAAAGGGAGATGACGTAGCAGCAGTTTAATAGGCTATATAGCAGTGCAGTAACTCCAAACAAACAAACAAACAACATGGCGACCGAGAAGCAGAAGATGCACTTTTGGACGGACAAGGAAACTACATTCATGCTTCGCAATCTTTATTCCTCGTTAGCTTCCTCTTCCGGTCAACCAGGACTAGCTCAATACGCACTATGTTAATAAAAAGGACACAGCACCGCCTCACCGCGGAGTCAGATGTACTTGGTCA
Source organism: Epinephelus moara (assembly GCF_006386435.1). Lineage (NCBI taxonomy): Eukaryota > Metazoa > Chordata > Actinopteri > Perciformes > Serranidae > Epinephelus > Epinephelus moara. The sequence goes on from NC_065524.1 coordinate 9,972,907, forward strand.
GAAATTCAATTTTCATTCAATCAATCAATCAATTTTATTTATAAAGCCCAATATCACAAATCACAATTTGCATTCTCTTCTGCATGAATACTCAGACAAGACGAGAAGTCTGACTTGACTGATTAGCCGAGCTATGAGCTTAGCTCGAATACTGCGTGCATGTAAACGCACTGACTGACTCTCAAAGGACACAAACCCTGGTCTCCTGGGTGAAGCCTGTGCTTGACCACAACTTCTTCCCTATCCAAATTGTGTCACTCTTAATACTACATCACCTGACTTTTGGATAATAAATTTGTGAGATTTGTCTCAGGAATTTTGTTGTGAAGAAGCGTCAGGAATTACTTAGTGTAACTGTAAATAATAGGGGAAGCTTCACACAAGTTTCAGTGGGATTAAAGCAATACATTTGTTCAGCTTACTTTTTCAGGAGATCAGTTTTGAGCAGTTAAATGAAAAACTTATATCAATATCTCCAGCATATAAATACTCAAGGTTAGCAACACTTTCCTGTGCTATTATTTCACCTCATCCATCCACGTACCCTACCCTCCTCGAAAACATCTTGATGTGCTTGTTTCTGTTCTTATTTGACTAATTGGTGTCAAAACTGTCACATTTTGCTTTTTATTGTAACAGAAAGTTCAAATTTACACTCAATTCCCGAAGGGCGGACAAACATAAATGTTGACTGTTATCGACAAAAGCACTTTAATCACCTCCATACATCCACCTTTGTTTAACCAAAACCCTCCTCTCTCAAACATCCTCTCCTCCCTCATCTCCTAATTCCACATCCAGAACCTATTAATGATTGCAGTGTCTGCTCACTCTACCCTGCATTTTCCCCTTCCTCCTATTGTATAAATATACGATTAACTAAAAAAAGACATCATTTGTTTGGCTCGGTGCGGTCCCCGAGCGTGTTGTTTTGGCCCCGTGTACAACACAGCGAGTGTTTGTTGGCGTTAACTAGCACACGTGTCGAAAATAAACACCTCGCTCGACAACGCTCCATTAATAACATGCCTTCGCTTTGTTGCCCGCTTGTTTCTGCTGCTGCTGCGTTTTGTTACTTCGCTGTCTTACTTTCTCTGTCTTTTGTAGTGCTCCTGTGTGTACAGTAGTGTATGTGTATGTGTGTACAGGATGCTTTAGTGTCTCTCTGTATCTTGCTTGTAGTATGCATATGGAGATGTAAACAGATTATGAAGTCAAACATAAACACAGTAATCAGAAGATGATCAGATTGTACACTTGAGCTGTGGAAAAGAAGAGGGTGTGTGCGCAGCTTTTTGCCTGTTCCTGCCCACACCTGAGCACCATAGACCCCCATGCTTTCTGTATGTACACAGAAAGCATGTATGTATATGAAAGAAGTGAGAACAATCGAACCAATAAAGAGCACCCTGGATGGTCCCTTCCTGGTATTTGTGCACGTGCATCCTTCCAGTAAAATGTGCATGTGGGTGCGCGTTTGTGCATGCTAGTGTTAACCCTAGCTGGACTATTTTGGGTGGCTGGCATTCAGGAAAGACTCCCAGAATGTCACAAGAAACAAATAACCCTAACAAACCCACCACCCCCCTGCAAACAACAGAGATGAAAAAAAGAAAAACTTTTGCTCTCATGAATATGCAAATATATCACAGAGGAGTCAGCGCTTGTTTGAAGAACTGCTGCTTTTGTTTCCAGCAATTAATAGTACAAACAACTGCTCTCTCTCTCCTTCTTTCTCTCTTTCTTTCTCTCTGTCTTTCTGTCTGTCTCTCTCCTCCTGCCTGTCTGCCTTTCTCTCTTGGTCTATGAATATGGTTAACAGGAGTTGATACAGCTCTCTCCTCACCCAGCTCCCTGGACGGACTGAGATTAGCATTGGAAATGAAAAATACATAATGTAATAATAATAATAATGCTAGTCAGATGGATGGATTTGGAAAAATTCAAAAATGAAAAAAAATGAAATGGTCAGCCTCTGAATTCTTTATAACTCTTGTGCCTCCAAAGAAAGTTTTTAAGTGGAGAAACTTCTTTTACAATTCAGTGGAATTAAGTTAAAGCTAAAAGAGCAGTGGAGCCTCTTTACTTCCAAATGGCAGCATGATTCTCCTTCTCTGCCTAACACTGTGTCCCAACTGGATGCAATGCGAGCGAGCAGCAGCGACTAAATCACTTCGATTACATCTTTTTTTGCTTTTCCTTTTCTACTGTCCAAACTGCCCACGAGTGACACAGCGCGATAGGCCTTGCTGTTTTGAGCGAACCTTTTGTCGGATGCCCCTGTTTTTATTTATTCCCGTCACTCCCCTTTAAAGCATCGCAATGGACAAGGAGTAGCTGACTCCTGAGGTTGAAATGAGTTATCTATACGATACATTCTCATTTCACTACAAAAAACCTATATAACGGGGACGCCGGTGGCTTAGTGGTAGAGCAGGCACCCCATGTACAAGGCTGTTGCCGCAGCGGCCTGGGTTCGACTCCAGCCTGTGGCCCTTTGCTGCATGTCTCTCCCTCTCTCTCTCTCCCCCTTTCACACTTGTCTTTCCTATCAAATAAAGGCTAAAAATGCCCCCAAAAAAATATCTTTTAAAAAAAAAAAACAACCTATATAACGTAAAACTTAAATAAAACACCCAATTCCTTTTACTAGCCTGGTGTGGCTAATAAAACACCCAATTCCTTTTACTAGCCTGGTGTGGCTACACATTTTGACAAATAAATTCCTGTCTCAATGAGATGCCCAGTTTGGTTGCCAAGTCTGTTTTTTTTAACAGTAGTTCTTCGCATGTACAAAAGCAGGATGTTGGCTACCTTACATTATGTGTCCATTCTTCGACTTCCCTGTAAGTTATTCATATTCCTTTAGTCCGTAAGGGTCCGCAGATCAAAAGAATCAAACGTTTTTGGTTTTTTTATAGAAATGAATCCTATTTGGGAGTATTGTTTTATCAGGATGAAGTGGCATTGCATCGGTATGCCGGGTATTGTTTATCCTTAAGTGTCGTAACTCTCTGTCTCTTTGATGCCATCTGTCGGAACTAGATCAAATGAATAATTCATAATTGATATGTTAAAACCTATTTTTTATATGTAAATCTTTAATCTTTAACTTTAATCATATGGTTTAAATAAACAATTTGATTGTATTTCCTGATCTTTGCTGAGCAACAGTTTTGTGTGAACGTAATTAAAGCCTGGCCTGGGCTATTAATTAGAAGTATTACGGTAAGTTAGCATCTGGCTGGAGGGAGATCAGCAGGGAGCTGAATGTTTCTGGTTGTGTGAGATGCTTAGCATTGCTTGTTAGATAGCTAGCTTGTTTTACAAAGTGGAGATGGTGGTATGATATAGTATGATAGCTACAACATTGGTATCCAAAAGTTACCTGCGACAGTATTGTTGTGAATACTCACTCATCTTTTCAGTGGTTACTGTGAGACCACAGCTGCTAGGTAAGTGGTTTGTTTATGTGATGTGACAAAGTCTCATATTTAACGGATCAAGTGTGGACAGAGAGCACTGAATGCACCACAATGCAGCGTGATGGTCAGACACTCGCTTGCTGTTAGGACACAGTGTAAACCAGATTCTAGTGTAAGGTCTAAACTTCATACCTTGAGTGCATTTTGCCTCTTATATTCATTGAATGTCTTTTGGAGTGATGCACATGGGCTGTGCTGTATAGTAACATATGGTGACTTCATCTCAGATAAGATTTAGCATATTTGGACATTGGCTTTTGCTTCTTTCTTTATCAAACCATATTTGGACAGTCAGTGTCCAAATGTAAATCCTACAGATCTTCCTTTTTGTCCAGAGATTACCTGTCTATTAAGCAGTGTGACCTGCACTGGACATCTGTGCTTTTGAATGGTCTGTTACTGCAATTTAAACTTCTGTAGATAGTTCTCTTTTTATTTGACTGTTAAGCCATGCTGCCTAACACTGCTCACACTCATTAACCAAAGATTTTTCCCAGGAAAGACCAAGCCTGTAGGATTGGTTCTGAGCCATACTGTAATTTTGGCTTCAGAGCTGCAGGTCATCTGATGCCCACTGGTCCAAAAACCACTTTTTCAATACACAATCATTTAACAATGGATATGTATTTTTTGTATCACAAACACACCTTTAATGACTTGCTCAGAATCGGAGCAGTTAACTGTCTGTTGTACGGAAAACAAGAGTCTACAGCCATGCTAGCATCTTTTTGAGGCACAGGGCTGCTTTGAGCTAAATGCTAACATTGGTAAGCTAACTTGTTTCAATTGACACCTGAGCTAAGGCAGATGGGAATGTCAAGTTTTGATCTTATGATAGCACTAGATGAAAAGTCAGGGGATCACTAAAATGTATCTATTAATATTACAGTTAATACTAAGGGTACCATGGATATCTGTACCAGATTTCATGGCGTGCTTATGGTTCTACAGTTGTTGAGATATTTTACTCTGGACCAAAGTAGTGGACCAAAAGATTAACAGTGCCATCCTTAGACCCATATCACTAGCATGGCAAAAACATTGCAACCCAATCACCAGAATAAATGTTGGCATTGTACATGTCTGCAAACCAGGGATACATTACATTTATATGTTATTATGTAGCAGGTAAGATACAACTTTACATTTCTTTACATGTCAACAAAGCTGTGGTTAACGTGGTTTGGTTAAGGCTCAAAACCACTTGGTTATGGTTAGGAAAAGATCATGTTTTGGCTGGAAATACCTTGTTTGCTGGTACAATCCCTGTTTAAAATGCAGCGATGTCTTTGTAGAAAGACAACCACTTCTCATTGCTCAATACCCTGTGGAAACACAGCGTAAGGCTGCCAAAAAACACCCATATTTGGTGGCTAAAATGCACTGAAAACGCAGCGATGACTCAATAAATAACCGGTTTTAGTTGTTGGTTGGTCTCAAACAATGGCAGGCAACTTGCTCAGGTTTCACCCCACCACCTCCCAACATCAAAGTCAGCTCATATACTACCCCACCAACACATTCTCACTCAGACCTCATCACATATCAACGTTTGGTTATGGACTTTCCACATTGAGATATGACGTGCAAGGTACCCTGGGTGCCTTGGTTGTTGATGTTCTGGGACACACTGTGATTTCCTCTTTTCAAAATGCATTTCTGTTTTCACAGGAAATGTACAGTTTGGATACAGTCTCTTACAAAATAAATGCACTACGTTGGCACAACACCGCAAATTGATGTTTTTTTTCCTTCACCAACAAATGCACATGGTTACATTTTGCCCACATACACACATGAACTGGTTTAGGCAACAAAAGAAAAGTGGTTGGGTTAAGGACAAAAGAACAGGGTTTGACTTTACAATTTTACAGGTAGCAAACACCGGCCTCCCAGGCGAAAGTCAGTGGCTGGACCCATCCACCACCCCTCCCACCAGCCCTACTCGGACTTTAGCCACCTTAACTTTCATTGTTGTCCCGCCATGTTTCCCCCTGACCCCGCCAAGCAGTATTAAACAATAACGGTAACCAATCGTGTATCATGCCGACGTGGTTTCTGACACTGGAAGTCATTGACCAAGCGCCAGTTTTTGATGACTTCGGAGCAGGACCGGGTTTATCTCACCTTAGAAACCTTGACATGATACGTATAAAATGCACAAATGTAACATATCAATTGTTTGCAGAAACGTATGATGCCAACATTTTATTCCAATGACTGGGCTGCAAATAAATCCAGGCTCCACAAACAGTCCAATGGTCAAATGTGCATGAATAAAGAGGGTCAAGAGGTATCTTTGTGTTCAGTCTGAATGCCCCTTTGCACCATTATTTGATCAAAATTCAAACTTCAGCACCACAGTGGTGGTGTTTGTGATCTTGGCTTTATCTGTCAAAATAAAATCCAAACCTCATTTCCCCCCAGTTTAGACACCTCAATCCTCAGTCATCATATTTTGATAAACAGTAGAGGGGGGGCGAGGATGTGCCCTGTCACATTTCATGAGTAGCTGAGTGCTGAGAGAAGAGGGCATCTCTCCGCCCTGCACAGGCTACTCCTCAAATATTAATAATGATAACGAGCAAAGGGCTGACCAGCGCCCGGGGCCCACAACTAGCATCCCCTTATTAGAATAACCCCTGCAACTCTCTATGTCACACACACACACACATATGCACTCGAGTGAATATGGACATGAACTTGTGCACATGACAATATGACAGGCAATATGCACATATATGCATGCAAGTCAACAAAGACATATTATTCAGAAGATGGATAACGTGAGAATATGCAAACGCACACACACATAAATGGGATAGACATGCAAATGGGCACCCATTGGGACTGAGAAGAGGATTCCCCTCTGGCCAGATAGCCCATACACTCCATCACCCCAACCCTCCCCCCATACCCTCCTGACCCATGTCACACACAATCAGTCTCTCAGTCCAACACACACACTTAACTCTCCTTGTCTGTTTCCAACACACCACTTCACCCCCCTACTCACACTGTCTGTGTCGCTCCCACGCATCCACACACACACACACTGAGACATGGCGGGTGCCCTGCCTCACCCCTGGACCCCGTCGGTCATTAGTATGGAGGCCTGTCTGTGTTTGTTTGGCTTCTAATGGACCATTTAAATGCAGAATATTCACAGCAGACAGGGCCATCCTCGGGGACAGCGCACACGGAGGCCTGAATATGCTTCGGCTCCATTATCCTGGAGGAAGTTATCCTTATTATCATCACACAATGCCACACTGACTGGCAATGAGTTAGTGTGCTCTGGCCCTCGGCTGACTCTCTCTCCTACTCATGGACTGCGGTGAACAGAGCAGGTTTGACCGCCACAGCCCAATGCACCTGCAATACGGACTTCTTGTTTAATATATTTGATATAAACAGCTTGTTTTAAGGTAAAGAAAACACAGAAAGTCTTATTTTGAGGTGATTATAAAATAATGAGCACATTATGAATATTACATTCTATTTCTGCCTATATATGCACCTGAATCCTACACACTGGACCTTTAAAGCTCTTTAAAAAAACAGTTACTCACTTAGGATACTGTAATTAGTCCATACAAAGTCATGTCTGCACATACCACATACATACAACCCCATGACCTCAAAAATAGGAAGGATTTCAAAACCAAAGCAGGAGTCAGTGGGTCCTCCCCCAAGGAAAAAAAAATCAGAGGTTTTGTTTCCTGCATTAAGTACACTGCATCAGCATTATGTTAAATACATTGAATTTTCTTTAGCTTTTGGTTCATGCCCCTGGTAATCCAACCGAGTTTCATGAGGAGGGAGAGAGGCCAGGCTGTAGGCTTGGTCCATGCCAGGGACCCCCAGTCAGCTGTCTTCCCTGGTCCACACACCCCTGGGTCCTGGGTGCCCAGGCCAAGCAGAACAGCAAGCTAACGGTCCTTGGAAGACAGCTTGGTAGCCTGCTGGGGCGGAGAAGAGCAAGCTGGGTCCGACTCAAGGGGATCGTCCCAACTTGCAGGGCACCCCTCAGACCCCTACTACAGTGTCCTATTGGACTTACACACACATAACATGATCAGCATGGAGACTAGGTGTCCACTGGCAGCCATGCTTGACTCATGTGGGCCCATCGAGTGCCCCTCTTCAGCCCTGGAGGGTCAGAAACCTTAAGTTGTAGAACTTGTACTCACTGTACAGTGAGACAGACAGTGATAACAAAAAGGGACAAAAAGGAAAAAATGTCAGAATTTGGAAGAAATACAGAAGTACTGTGACCCTGGGAGGAAACCAGGACAGGGCAATGAAACATGGGAGTCTCCTGGGAAAACTGGGAGGGTTGGCAAGTATGACTTTTGGACAGCCTGTCCTCTAACACATTCATGCTGTTGCACTCAGCTGTATACACAATATGTAACAGAGGTAATTGTGAGAAGAGCACATCAAAGAGCTTGAATGAGAAATTTTCCTATTCGCTGTAAAAAGTGGCCGTGAATGTCAGACTGGCAGTTTTTGAAAGTTACAAAAATGAACAGGTGCATCCCTACATCAATTCAGACACGAGAGGTGTTGAAGAGAAGGTTAAAGATACTCAACTTCTGTACTTAAGAACAATGCTGACGTACTTATACTCAAAAGGTGTGGACTTGGGTCACATGACTTGGACTTGAGTCAGACTCGAGTCACAAATTTGATGACTTTAAACTTAACTAGATAATATCAGAAAAGACTTACAACTCCACTTGGACGTTAAAACCAATGACTAGTGATTTCACTTGAACTTGAGCCTTTTGACTTTAGCATACTTAATACCTTCTCCAAAGCCAATTAATTAGGAGAAGATTGTAGACATTTCTCCAATATGAGAGGTTAGATTAAGAGGCTAGGCGTTATCCTCGACAGCCCTCTGTCATTCCAAGCTCACATCAGTGACTCTCTCAAGTTTACTCTGTCTACATCCATCTACGCAACATTAACCGCCTTCGCCCATCACTCACACTTTCTTGTTCACACCCTGGTTACATCCCGTATTGGTAACTGTAACTTGCTTCTTTTTCGTCTCCCTCTCAAGTCCATTCACAAACTTTAACTAGTCCAGAACTCACATCATCACTAGAACCCCCTCCATCAATCACATCACTCCTGTCCTTCAGCAGCTTCACTGGCTCCCTGTTAAATACTGCGTTGACTTTTAAGATCTTACTGCTCACCTTTAAGGTCATCAATGACCTTAATGCTCCTCTGTACGTCTCTGAACTCTTGCACATACACACCCCAACCCTCACTCTCAGGTCCTCCTCTTCCATTCACCTTACTGTCCCACCAGCCCGCCTGACCACCATGGGGTCTAGAGCCTTCAGCTGATCTGCCCCCCGCCCCAGGAACTCCATCCCACTGGACATTCATTACATCAACTCTCTCTCCACTTTCAAGTCCCACCTCAGATCTCATCTTTTTCAAATAGCTTGTTCAGTCTGACTCCCATCTGTCTAGTCACACACATCCACTATTTACACTGAATTTTATTCACTGTAAACTTGTTTTGCTGAATATTTATTTGTTGTTATGTTATTATTTTTTTAATTTATTTTTTATGTAACTTTATTCCTTTCTTGTTGACTTTATTAATCTGTTGATATTTTCTCTATCTTTGCCTGTAAGGTGACCATGAGTATCTTGAAAAGTACCTATTAATAATATTAATAATAAGAAACTAGTCCATACCCATTGAGTGCACAGTTGCCCACATACAGTTTCACATGATGTGTGTTTGGGATACAGGTCATAGGAAATTGCAGATTAAATAGTCAACTTGTAGTTGAGGTAGCACGTTGAAAGGCCAATAGTTAAAGTGTTTATATGTTGTATTGACTTAAAAGTGGGGCGCACTGGTAGTTCACATGGGAAAGGTGCGGCTAGCCCTTGTTTCAGCAGCATACCATACCATAACTTAGTCATATCAGCGCCACCCAGTTGCCAATTAGAGTTAAATTTCTCCAGTCACCTTGAGGCGTCCTGTTCTACATATCTACCAAGTTTAGTAAAAATCAATATGGCGGTAAGAAATTAGCCCTCTAGCGCCCCCATTTTGTTTGATCGGGTCAATAATTAGGAGATAATGGAGGGG
>NC_065524.1:9982536-10165988 GCF_006386435.1 Epinephelus moara
GAGTTTCATGCAGATCGGTCAAACTTCCTAGGAAGAGATCGATTTTAAGTGTTTTTCAAAAAATTCAAAATGGCGGAAAATCTACATAACCGGAAGATATGGGTTCTTGAGGCAAATTTGTTCCTCATCAGGAGAGGCATCTCTGTGCAAAGTTTCACGTCTCTACGACATACGGGACATGAGTTATGCCCATTCAAAGTTTGGTTGCTATAGCGCCTCCCTTTGGTCAATTGATGTAATATTGCTTCACTCACATCCTCCCATGACCCTCTACCACTGTGCCAAATTTCACATGGATTGACCAAGTCAGTGAGGAGAAAAACGTGGAACAGACACACAGACAGACAGAGTTTTCGTCATTATATAGTAAGATAGTAAGATACAACAAGACAAGACAGAAAACATATAAAATTCATCATGTTGTGGGACTTGTGCTATATGCTGTGAAAATGCAATGTCAGCACAACTTTTTCTGAGAGTTCATTTGCACTTGTTTGAATGAACTTGGTTTTAGCAAATACATACCATTTCACTATTTTTATACATTTAATACTTGAAATGGTCAGGGAGCACATTACGTTTAGGACATTGGACTTAACTTACAACTTGTCAGTCTTGACATGGGACTTGAATTGGTACTCAAATGCAAAACTTGAGACTAACTTGTGACTTGCAAAACAATGACTTGGTCCCACTTCTGCTTGCACAATTTTCTGCTGCTCTACATTACGCCATTACATTTCAGAAGGAAATATATACTCCTTAGTTAACTGATCAGTTTATAAAATATGATGCACAGAATCTTCTTATTGAATAACTTTAGTGCTTCAATGAGTCCTAATACTGTTAAAACAAAAAAAAATTTTTTTTACATTGTTTCATATATTTTCTATTGTTACATTTTTCATAATTCTAGTTCAGCAGATTGCCTTATTCTATTCTTGTTTAAAGCCACTGACATGCCTTTCTACAGCATTTTTTAAACAAGTTACATTTTGAGACTGCACTTAATGTTGTCTCTTTCCCCATGTGAACACACCAAAGAGCCAAAACTTGCAACAAGTCAGGGTGTAGTGTGGAATTGGCATATACTGTAGGTCTGCTGTTGTATTGGATTGCTCCTCTTTCTTTTCCTAGGATAGAAAATATTTAGACATACAGACAACATTTTTAAACACAAGATATTTGTAAATACAAACATTAACCTTCAGGAATCAGCCAGAACTTAAACTTCAGATATTATGAGAGGTGGACTTTACAATAAAAAAAAAAAAAAGAAAATCACAGAAAAGGTAAAAAAGAGAAGATGAATTCAAGCGCAAAATCAGAGAAAGATCCCAATGAAACAGAGTACTAAAGTATGATCCTCCTGAGTATTTAATGACTGGACTGCTATGTTTTTGTTTATGCCTCTCAGAAATCCATTTCAGTCAAACTCCAAACATGAGCTAAATACTGCTTTTTATCATTCTTTGCTACAGGCAGATATGTCTAGTGATGCAGGACATAAAGCCTGGCCTGGTTGTTTAACTCTACTGTCAAATGGTGTTGTCATTTGTATTTATATTAGCGGATGTTTCAAAGTGTTATGAAGCATTGGAGAGAGAGTAGGTGTTGCTGTCCGGTCAACTTCTCACAGAGGAGAATCTGTCTCTCTTTCTCTCCCCGTCCTTCCTCATGGTTAATCTTATAAAAATGAAAGGGACTTTGGCATGAGGCCGAGCAGAGTGCCATCCTATGCCGCCGGCTGTAGATTAGCATAATGTTTTAGAGTTTAATGTGTGTGCCTGTAAATTGTGTGTGTGAGTGGGTGTTTGGGTGTGTGTATGCATGTGTGCTGTATGCGCGTATATTTTGAATAAAACTAGGTATCTATGTGTGTGCATCTCTGTGCATGCATGTGGTTTTACAAAAAGTATGCTTGTGTGTGTGTAAGTGAGGTGTTGAAGTGTGCAAATATGTATGTGCATGTATATTTTCCTGTCGGTGTGTGTGTGTGTGTGTGTGTGTGTGTGTGTGTGGTATGTATGCTCACTGCTCTCCGGGGAGCGGTGGTGGTGGTGGAGGAGGAGGGCTGGAGGGAGGCTGCTGGCCCAGCGGGAGGCTCCAGATGTGGGGCTACTGAGCTGACAGGCCTGGGCCCCTCTGGGCGTATGTGTGCCAACCACAACCTCTCTCGCTCTGCAGCAGCCCCTTCTGCGGTCTGGTTATGGTGTGTGGACAAAGAGGAGCGAGAGAGAGAGACTTTGGGTTCTGAAAAATGAGAAAAACAAAAAGGAGGAAAAAAGAATGGGGATAGGTAAAGAGAAGGCAACCAGGGAGAGAGACAGCAAGTAGATTTTTAACATACAGAAACTTTTCAACATCCAGGCTAATATGTATTGTTTTATGAAAATCCAGCTCTGGAAAGTTCAAATCCTTAGAAATATATATTTCATTTTTATTTAAGTTATCTAGGAGGAGTTGGTGCAGGTAAATTACATTAGCTTCTAGTACTCAGCCCATCTCTGTCAAAGGCTACTTCCAACAACTCCAAAGCATCCACACCTACATGTAAAATATTCTGTATTCAAATAAATAACCCAAAATTTTAGAATATTAGCTTTCTTGCCAAAAGTGATGAAAGAAGATTGACACCAAGCTCATTTCTATACGGTAAGTACAGAGCAGGAGCCAGAAGGCAATTAGCCTAGACTTGAAGAAGGGGGAACCATAATGTAAAAATGATGATTTGTGGTTACATGCTGGAACTATTTCTTGGGAAAAAAAAAAAAAAGCCAGAGCCCTTACTTTCCCTGAGTCTTCTTGTCACTGTAAGGTTTGCCAGGTGACCAGTGGAAGCAACCGAGGTGCTTCAGGATGGTTGTACATTTCTCTGTTTATGGATTAATTAAACAAGATACATCGAGTTAATTAATGAGCTTAAGAGGTGTTGGTAGTCCATTTGAGCTCAGGCTGCATATTTCTGGCCGAACCCAACCCAAGCTCGACCCAAACCTGACACGCATTCTGTTTTTTTATGTCCCAACCCGATCAAAGCCTGAAGCCATTAGTATAATGTTACTGAAGCACTTAGCTTGTCCCTGTCATGCTATTGTTGTTAGCATGGTTACAACTTGCCTGTGTACCATAATTACACATATTGTGGCACCTTGTAAATGACCATCAAAAGGCAATGTATTGTACAGACTTATATCGGCAGGTTGTGTCAGGCATACACACACATTATGCAATGTTATCAACAGTTGTAAATAATAAAAGTTGAGTCTTACCATTGGTGTATTTCAAGTCTTCATCTCCATTAACTCTTCTTAAACTGTAAACACTGTTGACTGAACTATATATGTAATGGAACCATCGTAGTTTATTTGGAGCTACCACAAGGGAAGGGAGGTCAGAACGCTTCCAGCAAGTACACCAAGCTTTAAGTATTGGTAGGTGATGACATGGTGACATGGTGGTGCAGTGGTTAGCATTGTCACCTCACAGCAAGAGGGTTCCTGGTTTGAAAACGGGGTGGGGGTGGCCCTTCTGTGGGTTTTTTCCAGGTACTCCGGCTTCCTCCCACAGTCCAAACACATGCAGGTTAGGTTCATTGGTGACTCTAAATTGACCATAGGTGTGAATGTAAGCGTGAATGGACAGATCCTGACAGGTCAGGACGGGTTTGGCGGGATACACCCTGGACAGGTTGCCAGACTATCACAGGGTTAACACATAGAGCTGTTAGCCCTGTGATAGTCTGGCGACCTGTCCAGGTTGTACCCCGCCGCGACCACTAAGCAGTTACAGAAAATGAATGAATGACATATTTTGACATCCTCCATCATTAACTTACATGAATATTCCCCACCTGAAATAGCCTTTGTGTTGCATTCATGTGTTGTCACATAAATAACAAACCCCAGCACAGTAACCCACCATAGACACTACGTCTGTCATAGGTTGAACACAATCCAAACTTGAACATCGGAACGTGAGGTCCTATCAGACTTGGGTCAGGTATCCACACTCTAGTTTGTAAGACTTTTTTTTTCCTTTGGAAGGAGCTAGGCGAACTGTCAATGTCAAGGCTAACTGTCAACATCCCCCTCAACGTCAAGGGGGACAAATCCCAAGCTGATGGTGTAAGAGCCGTTGACTGCAACTACATTGAGCAGCATGCGTGGGAATGAAACAGAATATAATTTTCTGTTTTCCCAGATGGTTTGTATAAGTCACTATATTTGTCACCAGTCACTTTTTAGAAATAAAGTTGCAGAGAGAGTCTTAAAGTCGCTAAATCTAGCAAAAAAGTCATCAAGTTGGCAACAATGATATCAGCCCTCAAGAACTTCGAGTAAAACAGTGAACAAGCTGATCACAAAAATGTGGAATTGACAGAGAAATAATAACTTCAATTCTGAAATTGAAGACAGATTATTCCTTACAGAAAAAAGTAGTCGCATTACTGTACGGCTGTGCAACACTGCAGTAGAGTAACAGAACACACTGTAAGCAGATTTATGTCGCCCATTTTTCCCCTTGCACAATTTCTCAAACACTTCTAAAAATATTTTTTGGGGGGAACCCCGGGAGCTCACCTGGTAGATTGTTTACCATTATGGCTCAGTTTTATTGCAGTGGCCCAGGTTCCATTCCAGCCCGGGCCTTTTGCTGCATGTCTCTCTCTCTCTCTCTCTCTCTCTCTCTCTCTCTCTCTCTCTCTCTCTCTCCTGCCTTTCCTGTTTCCCAGCTCTCACTGTCTAGTAAAGGCAAAACACCCCAAAAATATCATCTTAAAAATAATTTCTCAGTCAAAACTTTTTTTTTCTGAATCACGGCCCCTAAAGGACTGTAATCTCAACGATGCCTGAGAGAATCAAAGTTGGAAAATTGTATAAATACTGCAGTCTCTATATGGTGCACTTGAGGAAGGTGCTAAACCCCCAACACATCCAAAAGAACTGCTCCGTCATCAGCAGTAGAAGCTGTTGCTTTACTGGGCAGCTTTAAACTGTAAATGTGTCCAACAATGTGACAATGAAATGAAGCAGTGAAGTACTCATTTGAGTTTCCCAGGGTAAGAAGGTTAAAAATAAAAAAAAAATGCACACATTAACAAAGCAATTCAAGGGCTGAAGCCTCCACAGCAGCAGTGGTGGGCTGCCTTATTGAGTCAGCGGCACAGTGCAGGAGAGTGGACTGCAAACACAAAGGATTTCTTTAAAACTTTTTTTTTCAGTAATAACCCCTCATAATCTTCTGTAGGGAAGCACGCTCACAAACCCATGTGCAAAAGATTGCTCCCAGACACACAGATGTACACAGTTTATAGGCCTATATGTCTACACAAACACACACACACACACACACACACACACACACACACACACACACAGAGTCACACATACACAAATACAACTGCTCCAAAACACACACCGTATTGTGTGCTGTGTACGGCGCTGTGTTGAGCCTCCAGCAGTTCTTCCAGTGAATGTTATCTGCTCTTATCTATATGTGTGACTGGCCTGGTAACACTGGGCCTGCTCCCTACGCCTTATCACTGGGACAGGCAGCAACCCCCCCGGACACACACACAAATACACACATACGCAGACATATATTCACACATACCATAGCCAGGCAAAGTCAGTAGTAGAAAACCTGCAAACTATCAAGGAAATGGCCATGTTGAGTCCACACAATAAGGAAGGTAAAGCATTGAAGTTGGTGCCTTGACTGAAAAGGTTAGCTGCACTTCACTTGTGCAGGAATGAAATGAGTCCATATATCACATATTGTTGGAGGTGGTCATGTTAGAAGGAGAAATGAGTGGTTTCCCTGTGATACTATCAGCGATGCAGTGGAAAGTGAAGCAGTGGGTGAACTGTACCCTCCAGGTTGTGATCACAAGACAAAGAACCAGACCAAAAATACATTTACATTTTCATATTCAATGCTTAAAGGGATGTTACAATGAATTAGTAAAGAAAACATTGTTTTTCTTGCATACATGAACAAAGAATCCAAAAACTGAGAAAATTCCTGCTACACTGATGAAATAGGTGACCACATTTAACTGGAGCAAAACTATATCAAGGCATCCATTTACAAACTTTTGCACAAGTCCTGTGGTATAATTCAAGTCTCATTTATACAGTCATATGATACGTACTTCCAAAACAGACAGCTCATTCCCACAGGGAGCTGAACAGAAAGTAAAACTTATCTATGCTCTCTTCAAAGCCAGAATCCATTGACAAAAATGGTCATTTTACTTTGCTGAGCTCAGAAGCTGCTGGTCTACTCCTGCCTCAAGTGGTAGCTTGTTTGTGCTATCAAGTGACTTTGCTAAATCAAATCTAACCCTACAGTACAAAAGTCACACAATAACCCAAACAAATTAAACGATCTAGGCAGCAGTAGATTAGCAGCTGCCATTTTAAGCAAGGTAAAGTTATTGTTTAGGTCGATGGAGCCTGGTTTTAAAGGGGAACTAATGTTTATCGGGTAAAAATTCAGCTATGACTACTCCAAACAGAGTAACTCCTCGCATTTGTAAGGTCACTCCAGTGGTAACTTCCTGCAACAACTCAAATCTTGTGAGATGTGAGATTTCAGAGCCAGACTTTCACTCTCTGAGTGAGTGTTTTAACTTGCCACAACAAACATGTCCGAATTTTTACCCGATTTTGACCAACTGGATCTGGATGAGCCATTTGAATTTGATGACTGCCCATATTTATTTGAACACGCAGTACACGGACGTACACGGACACTACTCATTGAAATTGAAGAGCAGACAAGGAGAGAGAGGGAGCAGTGTTACTTCGGTAGCACATATACTAAAATTGCAACAGGCAGAGGAACATGTCTGAATCCAGCTAAAGGTAAACACAGACGTTCATTTCTCCTTNAGGTTGAAAAAAACATTCGTCCCCTTTAAGGAGAGCATTGATAGGTAAGTCTTTCAGTTCAGTTCCCCAGTTTAGTTCAGTCTTGTCATACTGCTATTTTCTCACAATACAAATATATGCTTCTGAAAATTCTTCCACAAACCTATTACAATGGAAATGAATGGAATGTGTGCATGCCAGACAGATTTCACTATCTACCATTTTCTATGTACGTTCCAATCAAAGTGCAGCATCTGAAACCTCTCTCCCAACACATCTGTGTAAAACAATTCCTGTAACTTTCTGAAACTGTCAACAATCACGTCTGTTTTACAGAGCGTTTGGCCAGGTGTGAAGAGAAAAGAAAGTAAGCAGGGTTGTTACTCTCTCTAGCTCTTTTTTCATTCTACAATTAATTCTTCCACTTCCCATGAGAGTGCAACACTGTAAATGTCTTCCAGGAAAGATTGTCCAAAGGTGCGCACCATTATCCCCATACTTAAACAATTATTGCGTCTCGCCCCTCTATATGGTTTTGCCCCGCCTACCTGTGTGGCCATTTGGAACAACTATAAACACTTTGCCTTCTGACATGAGCAGATGAAGTAGTTCTTTAAGAGCATACCGCCATTTTAACACTTGAAAACTTTTATTCCATTTCTTAAATGCAAAAATTGCTTTTCACTTGCTTTGGTTATGCAAAGAAAAAGTTTCATTCATCCATTACATTTGGCAGGGGGCAGAAATCTATTTATGGATAACTAAAAATCTTGGCTTGTCTATCTGAATGGCTAAATTTCACTTGTACCAAACCCAAACACTTTTGTTGTAATTTAGATTACAGTTACATTACAGATACCATTTTGGGGAGATATTCTGCCTACATGCAAACAAACAAATAATGCAAATCCTTCTTAGCACAGGTACTGTACAAATTATACATTTTCCATAACAAATTATTTTAAGTTACTCCCTTAGTCTTCAATTTAAAGTCTCTTTCTTATATGCACAACAAAATGCAAATTACCCTGAAAAGCTGTATGTGAGAACACATATAAATGAATCAGTTGAACAGGACATTAAATAGACTTTACCCTGCCAACTCCCTAGTACAAAGTCCATGTCATGGCCGATTGAGCCAATGTGTGAGTAAAGCAGGTAACCATCCAGAGAGTTCCTGCCAGTTCTCATTCTGAAGTCATCAGATACCACCGCTTTGTCAGTGATTTTAGCCTCAGACAGCCATGTCAAAAGCCAACTTTCACAGAGGTATTATACTCCGCCAGTTGGCTGGACGCCACCTGTCACGGCAGTATGATACGCTGCTAGACAGCGTCAGTTTGAAACGCTGCCGGTAAAGACGTTCAGATTTTTTTTTGTTAAGAGTTGGAAAGTTCAACAAACCCTGGACATTGACCTGGGAGCCAGGTGTTTGCTTCCCATATGAATGTAAAGCCAAATCTATCCATGTGCTTTTGTTGACATCCTGGCGTTGGTTGTGGCATGACATGAAAGTCAACTGACAAAGTGGCTATATGTGACGACCTGGAATGAGAATGTGTTGAAAATTCACAGCAAGTGAGTAGGGGTTGATGATATTTCTATCATGCAAATCACACAAAACCAGAAGAAGACAAGCATCCCAGGGTGAAGAAGACAGGTCATTTACATGAAAATGCAACAAAAATGTCAAACTGTAAAGATCCCGGAACTTCTGTTGGTAATGGCTACAGCCGAAATCATCAGATAAAATAAAGGAACAGCGAGAGACTCTGTTGTTTATGACCTAATTACGAACCAGTAAGGTGATCACTGTGTTATCCACATCATGTCCCAGCTCCTGCATGCTCTATCCAGGCGTCAACCCTGGTCCAAACCAAACAGAGTATTTCCAGTGGGTGAGAACTCTTATGACAGGGACAATCTCCTGTTGTGTGCTGCATGGGTGAAAGGGAAACGTGGGACAATGTGAGAAAATGGCCAAGTCGCATTTCATCCCTGAAAAGACAGCATTTAAATTGTATACAATTGACTGCACCTTTTCAGTCCACTTGTCAGACACCCTAAATATATCCAACAGACCAAAAGTTTATATAGTCTTAAATGAAACAAAACAACAAAAGTTTGGTCAGCCCATCATCACTTTGTTCACTCTCCTTCAATTTCACACACAATGTGGATGGACACACATTCACAAACACACACACACACACACACACACACACACGTAAGGAGCTCACTTGGTTGCCCCTGGTGTGCTGGAGGCGGGTGGGGCGGGGGTGGGGGGCAGCGCCTGGGGCCATATGGCAGAGACACAGACATTTACATAATGTCATATTTTATTTAATTAGCCATTCTAAATGCAATCAAAAGCTGATGAGGGCTCTGAGCTGCCTTGCTGATTGGCAACATGATAGCGCTCTGACCCCAAACGCAGCCGCGCCGCATCCCAATGATGCAATATTGAAACCATCCCTATGCTCCTACACAAACCCAATCCACAACTCAGAGTGTGTGTGTCTGAGAAAAAGAGAAAGAGAGAAAGAGAGAGAGAGAGAGAGAGAGAGAGAGAGAGAGGGAGTGTGGGTGTGTGTGTGAGTTCATTGTTTTGTTATTGTGAGTGCATGAGAGAGGGAAGTAACTTCATCATTTAGTAATTGAGAAGGGGTGAGAAAAAAACACCTCTGGTAAACTGACAAAGAAAGAAAACAGAAGAAGAAAGAAAGAGAAAGAAAGGAGGGAAGGACAGGTGTGAAAGAAAGAGTGGGTCAGCCAGTGTGTATCACATGGTTTGGGTTATATTGGGGGCGCTTGGCTGGTGTGATGGTGCAGGTGTGTGTGTGTTTCTGAGAATCAGGAACTAGACCGATAGACTAGTCCTTTAGGACCACCCTGCTCAGCCAAGTGTCAAGCGCACACACACGCACACTGAAACTGCCATCCCAGAGGAGAGAAGCGTTGGTGGGTTAAGGGACCAGGTCCCCTTGAACAGGAAGGAAGGAAGCAAGGCCTAACGCCACTGTGAACACACACACACACACACACACACACACACATCATATGACTTCACAAGCTTGAATGCACATGTAGTGTATAAACCTATCACAGCACACAAATACAAACCGGTGTTCATGCACACATCCACACACATTTCGCCTCCACACACACACAGCAGTGCTCTCAGCAGCAAGTCAAATAAACAGTTTGAGCAGGGCGGTCAGGTACTGCATGGTTTAACAGGGCCAAAGTGTTTTAAAGAGGCTGCTGAAAGGTGCTCAATATGGAATGGCCTTTTTTCTGTTGGAATAAATCACTCTTTGTAGTCCTCAGCTCACAAAACCACCAAGGTAAAAGCATGCTCCAGTATAAAGTACAGAAAATAGACCTGATGCAGTCGCTGCTGCATTGTCCATACAACTGATTATACAGATATATAACTAATTAACATATTTTGCATAGTTTAATTAACAGATTTTATTAACTTTGTCCACATTTTTGACTGAGCTGAGTTAATTCAGAGGGGAATGTAATCAACACACAGCTGACACGGCTTCTTGTTTTTTTAACTTATGGCCATATGCAATATCACTACACTGCTCTAATGCAATATCACTACACTGCTCTAATGCATATACGGAGCTTGCTGTACATTTAACTGAATATCTCAATTGTGCTCATAAATGACAATAAAAGAGAATGTGGTGCTTTTTCTTTCAGCAACATCATTGACTTAATTCAAGTGGACAAGCATGCACAGAAAATAGTAATCAGACAGAGAGCCTATACATGACATCTTTTAAACAGCTTGTGAAAGGTGTTATGGAGGTAACAGACCCCTTAAATAGAATTAAGTTCTGACACTGGGCCAGTTGTTTCTATTTAAGCCCATGTAAACACAACTACTAAGCAAATAAAAAGTGTCTTGTTTTAAGTGATTGGACTAAAACAACTGCATAAAGTTTGAAATACCTCATGGTTAAAGTGGTGTGTCTCATGACAACTTCACCAGTGACTTTATGACAGTGGAGATCCAGTCATGTTGTTTGAGCAGGGGGGGACAGATGCATTTTGCAATGCAGACCAGCAGACCAACGGATGACTTGGAACTTCAGACACAAAGTAAACCATGTCTGTCTTTCCTTCTCACTTCTAAGAAATACCTTATCAGTAAACCATAACAGACCCTGTCTACTTTACACTGTGCAGTTGTAACCAACACACACCAACATACATGTCCTCAGTGACCCCAGTGCTAACCCTACCCTTCAGGTCCACTATGCTGTATCACTCTCAAAGGGAAAGGTTTAAGTATGAACGGCAATAACACTCATGTGCTATATCGAATGTATAGGCGGAAAAACTTAAATAAAGGAAAAGAGACAGGATTCATTTTTTTATTTTCATTCATGGAATCATTTTACTTCTAACAAAGGAGAAAGACAAAAAGAGAAAAAGCTTATGGCATAGAACACCCATCTTCAGAGAATGGGCATAATAATAGAATAAAAGATAAATATGTTTCCAATCAGTCTCGTGATTTGCATGTTGGCACATTTAGCAGATATGTTTACTCAGTCCACCAGCTTAGATAAGCATGATAGAATGCTAACATTTGTAAATTCCCAAAAGACAAATTACAGCTGAGACTGTCAGTAGTTTTGGAAGTATGAAGTATAGTACTATAAACCAAAGTGTTACACTGATTGAAAATCTGAACAATCAATTCAATCTCTGGGGACCATGAATAGCACATTTTGTGCCAATCGATCAACTAGATGTTGAGATATTTTACAGAATAAGTGGAATCTTTGACCTGCTGATGCCCTTAAGGTCCAGACATACCAAACTGACATCAAAGAACTAGTGGCAAAGAGGGCTGACTTTTGGGTCAGCTGATGTCACTTGTGACTTTGCCAAAAAGTCACAAGTCACAACTGAACACACGACAAAGACTTAAGTCGTGGCCAACTAGCACTTGGGTACCGATCCTGCATGAGAGAAAATGCAGTGGCAGTCACAATTTGTCACTCAACAAGGGAAAGCAGAGGACAGAGTGTACCGATTCAAGACGATTCAAAGCCACCAACAAGGGCCGACTAGTGCCAACAGAGAGGGACACACTAAAAAAACAGGGCCACAGATGCTCACCAACGGCCAAACATTGAGCGACAGCCAACAGTAGGCCTGGTGAGTTAAGACCCTTAGCATAAAGGTCAGAGAATCATCACAGTCATTAGATTTTATTTTATAGGGACCTCGAATATCTGAAGCTAACTGTATCGCGATCCATCCAGTTATTATTCTCAAGATATTTCAGTCTGAACTACACATGCCAATCTCATAGTGGTGCTAGAGGAAAAGTCAAGAGTTATACAAAGTCAGAAGTAGTCGTTCTCTGAGGACCGTGAATATCTGTAGAAAATTCCTTGGCAATCCATTTAATAGTTGTTGAGATATTTCAGTCTGGACCAAGGTGGTGGACCGGCAGACCAACATTGCTGTCTTTAGAGTCATGCTGCAAGCATGGCTAAAAGTTGAAAAATAAAAAATGAAAACAACTACAAGGATTCTGTGTTTCCCCAGGGAAACTTGCGATAAAGCATTTAGATCATTACAGAACACTAAAACTCTGGGGAGACTCTCCAGAAACCAAACAGAGATGAAATAGTTTTAGGTACTTGAGCACCTTCTTAAGGCAGGGTGAGACTGCAAGTGTTCTACACAGTTATGTAATATCCTCCCACACCAAATGGGAATGAATTGTCTAGTCAGACATCTAATGAAAGAAGTAGACTCCAGTAGACTGTCAACACCTGTGGTGAGGTTGTCAAATACATGTATTCAGTCAGAAAACATTACATCTATATAGATCATCTTACAAAATTTGGTTTATTTTTACTTGTTCATTTAGAAAATACCTCATTGTTGGACTTGCAGCCAACAAAAATAGCATGACAGTGTCAAGTGTTAAAATTTGCCTTGACACAAACCAATTAACAGATGTAAGTAAAAGGACATTTGGAGAGTGCATACCTCCACCAAAGCTACATGGTCTCTCTCTCAATGTTGACAAAAATAAAAAATAATTAGTGTATCCCCCTGTTTTGATTCCAGTCTGCTCCAAAATGCAGTGAGTTTGTCCTTGGCCCATGCTGCACCCTTTGACCAAGTTATAAGAAAAGCTGGCCAGTAGTTTCTCTGTTATCCCCCTGACAGACAAACCAACCAACAAACAAACCCAACCAAAAACATATCCACCTTGGTGACGGTAACTAAGTTGTAACAGTTCAAAGATAACATAACAAAGGATTACATTTGCAATATATTGTTGAGCAGATATAGCTGGCTAATTTCACTTGAAACTTTTATCAAAACTGACAGTTTTGTTGTGACTGAAATGTGCGACTGACCCTCAGTGCTATAGGCCAAGTGGTCTTCAAACTGGGTTGATTGAATGGTTTCCAGGGGTCTTTAAGGGGCTTCCAGACAGACCCTGTTAAACAAGATGTCACAATGTATTAAGTCATTAGCGATGATTGCAACTAGAAATTTGTTGTAATCACAGATGCCCTTCTCATCCCTTTCATCTCCCTTTGTAAACAGTCAACACTAATATAACAAAATCGAATGTGGGTGTGGTTGTTGTGATCATACTTGTGTGCACAACTCAAGGAGGTTGACATTGTAAACTTTCACGATTCTCTATGCTGCATTCCAATTGTTTGTTATTCTGGCCAGCTGTGGATGTTGTAAGGGCTGTATTTAGGCACAGCAGTGCTTTGAGATAAATGCATCATAATGTTTACCGTATTCATCATTTTAAGTTAGCATGTATGCATGCTAATATTTGATAGCTAGCACTAAATGCAAAGTACGAGTGAGGCTGATGGAAATGTCATTAGTTTTGCAATCAAGGTACTGGACATATTACAATTTTGACCTGAGGATGGTGGAAAAGTTAAGAGATCAGCAAGTTATAACTCATCCTGAGGGGAACATGAAAATCTGTACTGAATTTAATGGCAATCCATCCAATAACTGAGAAATTTCACCCCAAATCACAAATGTCAACCCTTATGTTGGCACTGAAAGTTGGAGAAATCATGAAAATTCATCCTCTGGGGAGCAAGAACATCCATACAAAACCAATGGTCCAGATACTTTGGGCCAGAGTGTTCGCCAGCATCACCATTCATTGACATAGTCACTAGTGGGCTTCATGTCAGAACCATAGAGTGTATACAAGAAGTGGACGTTGCTACCGTGACTTCATTCACTGGTTTGTGGACTACCATTCTGAAGCATTTTGGCCGTGGCCATCTTGTCCTGAAGTGACGGTATTTGGAGGAGAAGGTGGAGCTGTGGAGGAGTGAGGGGTGGAACTAACTGAGAACCCGAGGACACCATGGTCATGGCAACTTGTCAACCACAAGGTAGCCACGCTAAAGTATACCTTGCATCATTATCTATTTTACTCTAAATGGTACTATAATTTACAAAATAAAGCATCTTTGAGTGCCTTGAAAAGCGCTATATAAGTATAATGTATTATTATTATTAAAGTGAACATCATGCTGCATTGAAGAAGACTTAAAAGTAGTGACTGAGACCATAAAGGCATCAGGAAAAATGTTTGCTGATGTAAGAAATTATAAGAGAAGTAGGGTCATTTTCTCATAGACTTCAGTACAATCTGACTTCTTTTTGCAATCAGTGGAGTCACCCCCTGCTGGCCATTAGTGGAAAAATGCAGGTTTATGGCACTTCAGCATTAGGTTCACTTTTCAGACCCACAGATAACCCCTTGGGAAGAACATGACTTCATATATGACATATACTACAATAACAGCACACTGCAGTTGTCTGGTGGGTTTAAGTGCTTTCCACCTTTTCTGACCATGCACACACACGCACACACACTCACACAGAGACAGAGACAGAGAGAGAGAGAGAGAGAGAGAGAGAGAGAGAGAGAGAGAGAGAGTCTTTAAAGGTTCTGGTGGTCCCTCCTTTTGTTTGCAGAACCAGCAGGGTCTGGTCATTGTGTTTGGAGAAGGTGGGGGTGCGGCGGGAGTGGGTGGTGGTGTTGGCGGGGTCTGTCTGATTAGGAATTGATTCAGTCTGGGACTGAGACAGGGGTGGAAGGTCGCAGCCTTGACGGTGACCCCCCTGCCAAGACAGTGAATGTGTTTGTGAATGTGTGTGTGTACAGCTTCTATATAATCATTTATAAGAATCTGAAAATAGATTATTTATATTTGAGCATTCAAGCATAAATGCTGCTTGTAATGTTTGCATTCATTCTTTTTTGTGTACATAGTTTTTATTTGAGTAAGTGTGTATGGATGTATGATGGTCCCAGGATGAGGAGTGTCTCATTAGGACCAAGAGGAGGCGCAGGAGGAGATGCAGGGTCACTCCAAAGGGAGAGAGGAGATCGATTGAGGAAGGTTACCCCCCACCACCACCGCCACCATACCCATCACCTGCTACACACACATTCAGATAACACACACATGAACACATACACACTTCGGCATATTCTCCATCTCTCCGAAAATGTCATATACACACTTTTAAGGTAGTTCACACACAACACATTTCACTCCTAATATATGAAAAAATCCCATAAACACTCACAGATACACACACAGACAGTTGGTGTCCACTCTGTTTACTGCACTATTTCTGGCAATACCTCAGGTTCCTCTGCATTGACACGTGATAGACAGGCACATTAACAAGTAAATGAATACAAAAGAGATGTAGGCACACAGTGAAGGACAAACACTGTGCAAAATGACCTCAGCGTACACACATATGCAACGCACACCCAAACACAAACACACTCCAATCTAAATTACGGGTGCAAATTGGGTGAAGGGGGAGACGCAGGAGGGGGTTGGAGGCGACTGAAATGGAAGAGCCGGACTGATCAATACTGCTGGAGATTTTCCTCCCTCTACTCTCCTCTCAATTGTCATGCTCCCTCCAAGCAATTAAAGGCTCTCTGTCTCTCCTGCTCACTCTACCCCCATTCTCCTCTTCTTCCTCCTTTCTTTCACCTCATCCCCCTTTTTCTGGAGCTCTGTTTCTCTCCCTGTCACTTCTCTTCAGTTTCTGTCTCTGTGTCTTTCAGTATCACTCTTCTTCATCCTTTCGGCAGTACACAGACACATCTCTAACATGCATTTTATTGCACTGAAAATAGTGCAAAATAAGGGAGTTTACTACAGTTTTTAACACTTTCTTTACTTAAATGATATTCATTGAAGTGTATATTTTACTGGTCAAAATGTTGCATGTTATCCTGTGCTGTAAAACCACAAGCCTTAAAAAAAGAGTTTGCAAATACTGACCCAGCCTGGTGTGCTACAGTGTTTACCCAACACCTGCACCTAACAGTACCTATAAATTAGAAATAAAACAGTGATCAGACCATGTGACCAACTCATGAAAAATGATTTCTTGAAGGAGCAGTCTGTAGGACACTCGAGACAAATATGGCTTTTAAATTATTTTGGTTGGAATCCAGATAGATTTAAAGGGTTAGTAAGAATCAGTCTAGTTCATAAGACACACCATCTGACTCTGAAAGTGTTTCAAACTTTTTCCACTTGTAACAGTGAAAGTGGAGTGAAAAGCCTTAGCCTCCTTCCCATCTGCACCACACCGCATCCCTTGGATGTGTTTGTAGTCTTGACCCAACATTCAAAAAGTCTCTACTTAAATGCATTGTTGGTGATGGACCGTGTTGCACACTTGAAAAGTGACAGCAGTAGATGTGGGAGTAGAATGAAAAAAGAGAGAGACAGAGACCTCCATACATCTGGCCAGTTTCTGCATAATGTGGGTGTGATTGTCGGATTCTCTTCATTGTAAAGTTACAAAAATTGGCAGCCACCCCTGCACATCAGAAAGATCCGGGGTAAGTCTGACAAGCACTTTGTTTGAAGTATTCTGAGGCCCTTAGTTCTTTACTGAAATGATTACTTTGGAGAAGAGAATGAAGAAATGATTCTTATTTTCATGCTTTATTGAGAGCCAGAGACATATGAGAGAGGGGAGGACCTGCAGCAAAGCGTCCTGGGCCAGACTGGATCCCTGGTCACTACAGTAAGGACACAGCCTTTATGATTTTGAGTGTACACAGTGAGCCGCCAGAGAACTCTAATAATAAAGAAATTAGGCAGAAAATGCAAATTACATGTCTCATTTCTGGTTTTTGCATTGTTCTGGAATATGTACATTAATGCGTAATGGCAAACTGAACTTTTAAAAATGTAAGGGTTTTATTTTATAGCCTGCAAGTTTGCAAATGACAGTTTTAAAGTTTGCTAACTTAAATTTAATAGGAGCAAATGAATACCAGATATACAACAAAAACGGATTTAGAAATGTGGTTTATGTACATCACAGGCAGAATTAAGAGGGGAGGGACAAGCAGCACTAAAAAATGAGGGAACTAGAATCATTGTCCCGCAGTTGTGTGCATCCGTGCACCAGTCAAGTTCCTCTTGCAGTTTACATCCATCTGTGAAAACATGGATGCTTCACACACATCTTCCCCCCCAGCAGCACAGAAGATCTATACAATCAGCACAATTTCAAGGTGGACACCAGAGACTAGAGTCACCAATTCAGTATCTGACCAAATGTCTCCCCTTCTGTTCCTGAGTTACGGAATTAAATAATGGCCAGAAAAATGTTTTTTGCAGAAACTAAGTTTAATAAAGTATTCTGAATCTGAATCTGAATCTGAATCTGAATCTGAATTATGATGTCACAGTGAAGCTGTCATTTGACCTTTTGGATATAAAATGTCATCACTTTATCATTTTATCCTTTAGACATCTGTGTGAAGTTTTGTCATGAGAAATCTTCAGTTATGGCCAAAAACATGTTTGTGAGGTTACATTGACCTTGAGTTTTGACCCTAGACCACCAAATTCCAGTAAGTTTATTCTTCCATCCAAGTGGAGGTTTCTGCCAAATTTCAAGAAATTCCCTCAAGGTGTTCTTGAGATATCGCGTTCACAAGAAGAGACAGACAAGGTCACGGTGACCTTGACCTTTGACCTACAACCACCAAAGTCTACTCAGTTCATAGCTGAGTCATCATTTAGTCCAAGGGGATGTTTGTGCCAAAACTGAAGAAATTCCCCCAAGGTGTTCTTGAGATATTGCGCTCACCAGAATGGGGCGGGTGGACTGACAACCTGAAAACATAATGCTTTCAGGTAGGGCTATTGCCAGTGTGGGGAAATATTTTTTGCATATTTTCAAGAGGGAACTGTAACATTAACCATCACTATTACAAAAGGACTCGTGTGACCTGTAGATTTGCTCCATGTCCACCAGCTGCAGATCTTCCACACTCAGTGTGACGATCCCTATTTTTCCATGAGCTTCACACACCAAGCTGTGGTTGGG
Source organism: Epinephelus moara (assembly GCF_006386435.1). Taxonomy (NCBI): domain Eukaryota; kingdom Metazoa; phylum Chordata; class Actinopteri; order Perciformes; family Serranidae; genus Epinephelus; species Epinephelus moara. Next base: position 10,000,848 of record NC_065524.1, read on the forward strand.
CTTTGATCAGCTGCTCCGCGAGTTACCCACGTATCCATTTGAGCCTAAACTGCTCAGTGAAAGTGAGAAATGTGTGAACCGCTTTGTGTGTGTGTGTGTGTGTGTGTGTGTGTATTAGTGTGAGTGTGTGTGTGTCAAAGAAAGAGACAATTTCACTGTATTTTTGTTCTGACTTGCACTGCCTGAAGACTTAGTTTTATTTTACATTTTTTTACGTAAATATGTGTGTGTATGCGTGCCTCTTCCATCTGTTTGTGACCTTGCTGTGAAACAAGAGATACTCCCCATCAGGTGTGTGCTTGAGACATACACACACATTTCCACACAAACACCCACTCACACTCTCCCACACACACACATACACAGACACACACGCAAACACAGCGGGTAGCCACAAACAGAAGCATACAGATGCTAGGTCAGGCTGTACACAGCAGGTCAGTGTTGGCTTTGTGTTACTCAGCATGGTACCAACATAGATTAGCACCAGTGTGTAGAGGTAACACTTTGTTAAAGAGCTGCTACAGCAGCATTGTAATTACTCATTGACCCTAACACCCACAGACACACGTACCAAAGCCAAAGGACATATTAGTTTAACATGGAAATAAATGTGTTTAGCTTAAATAAGTCTTTTTATTTTTATGACCTCCACCTTTCACAAAGCTTTTTTACATGTTATTTTAATCCCCATTTTATATCTGAATAAAGTGTTTTCTGCATGAATTGTTGATCTATCTCTTGGTCTTTCTCTTCCTGGAATATTTTCACGGTTGTTAACTATCACTGCTCCAAAGTTGGCAGACCTCTGTATTTAAGCTAGTTTGGCTTAGCCTGGTCTGTCTGGTAATAACCTTTTTCCTGTCTGAAACCTTGCAATTGGCCTACCATATTAGCTTGAGCAGTCTCTATTCACACTGTTCTTATGCACTGTTCGTATGTTTTTCTTCGAAAAGTAGGCTAATGCACTAAAATTCATGCACACCACACATAAAGATAAGCCAGTATTTTGTGCATAACCCATGTATATTTAAAGGCTGTGATAATGTGACTAAGCAGCAACGTCAAAAGCTGTCCCAAGCGGTCCAGTTAGGAGGGAAGTTGAGGTGATGGATGGGTCACAAAACACAGGACTTTCCCCAGGAGAGGGTGTTGAGAAACATGTCACCTTTGAGTGAACTTTGAGTCATTTTAGGGTACATCCTCACTATGTTTTTTCCTAAATCTAACCATAATAACTTTGCTTTCCTAAACCTTAGCTCTGTAACTTTACGTTACTTACTTAACTTTATGTTAAGGATGTAACGTCATTTGTGGGGCAACAATTCATGGGATATCATACGAACACACTCCCCATTTTCTTTTTCATCCGCACACATCTTGCAGAACTCAATCCCAAATGAGATGCCTAGTCCTGCAATTGGCAGTATGTCCCATTTAATTGGATAAATATATTGGCTTAAGCATAGCAAACTGATATCCTGTAAAGCCAGAAGTTGCTGTGGTTTACTACAAAAACCTTAAAGGGGCTCTATCCCAGGTAGCCAAAATGACCTGGCCCAGCATTGGCCCAATCTTTGCAAGCCTGAGGAAGTAAGTCAGACTGCATCCTGTTGCCCAATGTACCTGAGACTCAGGATAAATGACATCCCAGAATCAGGCCAAATATATTGACCCTATTCCGGCTGCTGACACTGCCATCACTGGGATGCTAAATTCAGAGAGTATGACCTGTCTGGACATGGTTCTCAACATGGCAGTGGCTGAGTCAGCAGCTAGCAGCTAACAGTGTGAACCTCATAAATACCACTTAACAACAGCAACAGTGAGCCATATGAGCACAGTGCAAAGCAGTGGCATTGAGCTAGCCAGTATGTACTATGTGCGGCTGGACCGACTCATCACAAGAAACCACAGAGAAGCTTAGATAACAACAAACACAGAGGTAGCGTGACTTCATTCTCTGCTAAGGATGCCATAACTCTATACCTTTACATAGCAAATAATGATTTGCTGCTATTTTAATGCTTTGAATGTCACATAGACAACCTTTAAAGTCCATTTTCAGAGATCAATGAAATTGCTGTATGATCTAATTAAATCCCACTCAAATGTATACCCCACACACATAATTACTAAAGATACTCGGACAGCAATTTCACTGTATCTTTAAAATAGAAATGGTCATACTGAGACTATAAGTAGCAACAGTGTTGCAGTAATAGTGATGGTAGTAACAATCGTGAAACAGCACTATCTGTGGTATTTGTAATAGTACTAGTACGAGTAATAGTGTTACATCATTGTTGTTGGTTGTGGTGGATTGAGGTGTCTCTCCATTCTTTATCCCAGCACAGGAGTCTCTCAGCTCACTCAGGCTCCCTTAGGTGTTTGGGGTGGGGGCGCAATGTCACTAAGAGAGAGAGAATTGCATTGTGGTACTCTGAGTGTGACGCTTCGCCTTCACAGACAAATCGATTAGAGACAGTTCAGCACCGTGGATGCTCGAGGCGTTTCACATAGAGAAAGAAAAAGAGGGGGAGAGACGGAGGGAGGGACAGAGGGTGCGGAAGCTGGCCCTCCCCCAGCTCATTTTAAGGGAAGAGAGCCCTGCCAAAAGCATGCAGACTTGCAGACTGAATACATAGACACTTGGATGGTGATGCATTGTCTATTGTTTTGGCTCCAAATGAATACTACTTTTGATGCTATGTGACATGGTGACATCAGTGTTACGTTCAAAAAGTGATGCATTGCTCACTTGTGAGTAACAGTACTCAGTGTTGCTGAGATTTCCTGTAGTGAAGACATTTGGGGATGTTTCAGTCCCATCAAATATTTAAAGGCATTGCACTAAGTATAAGTTATGTTTGGTTTTGTCATTATGCTAAATTAGTATTAGGTTAAAATACAGACCCAGATTGGTGCTCATATTATTTCACATTGTCATGACATTTAATGCATCCTAGAAGTTGACAGTTTAAGTTAATTCTTCACCTCCGGTTTAGTTGAAACAACAGTCTTGTCACTGGGTCCATTTAGTAGCTGTTGTGGGGCTTTCGATCATATCACACGTCATGACATTGCTTTCTCAGCCACTGCTTAACTTTCAGTCTCAACTTTTAAACATGGACAACAATCCCCTAAAGTGCTCCAAAAGAATTGCATTTTGAACATCTAGCATTGCATGATACCCAGGCAAACTCCACATGAGATTGTTTTCTCAACTACTGTTGGGAGAAGTCCTTGATTAGATGGAAATTTTTAACACTGGGAAAGTATGACTGTAATATGGTCAAAAGCTCCAGAATCTTGGAGTTGTTTTGGAGTGTTATAGGGTTATAATTAACTTTTTGGTATGCCTATTTGGCACCACCCTATCATCTCGGCTTCTACTTAGTTGCTTGAGCAAATGTAAGGTAACTCCCTCAAGGACTCTTAAGATATTGAGGTGGATACCAGGTCACAGTGACCTTGACTTTTGACCAACAAATTCTAATCAGTTCATTGTTGAGTCCAGTGTTTTTGCCAACTTTGAAGAAATTCTCCCAAGGCGTTCTTGAGATGTCACGTTCAAAAGAATAGAGCGTACGGACATATGGATGTAGGGACGTACGTACCTATGGACGTATGGATGGATGGACATACAGATGAGACTGACAGACAACCTGAAAGCATAATGCCTCAGACCACGGCTATCACCGGCACAGAGGCATAAAAAGTGAGCAGTTTCGCAGTAAATTGAAGGGAGACCTGCTTTGCATTTTGGTTTATTGAGGTGACTGCTGTCAGGTGTTGCCACAATTATTTGTCACTACATGAGCATAGGGTTGTAGAAATTCTACATTTATCATTATATTTAGTTTGACATTTGAAAATGTTGCAAGACAAAAAACAATTTGTTGATGAATTTTGTCAATTCTCTGCTCTCCTGTTTTAACTTAGTGCATTTTGATGAGCCACTTCTAAGATCTGTTGCCTGAAGAGTTTCTCCAGGTTGTGACTGCTTGGCAGTACCTTAATTACATTGGATTGACCAAAACAATATCCAGAGGCGATAACTCACAAGATAAACACAAAGAAGCAAAAAGCTGCTAGGAGTTAGGGTCATTTAAGATGACCATTAGATTGAGAGACAAACGGAGGATTTGGTCAGTACACTGTAGCCATAAGTCTTCAGATAACCTGCACAAATATGGATGAAATAAACACAGACAAAACGGAGCCGTACCACCAGAGATCATGGAGGCAGCGTAGCATAGTTCAAGCGAGACACTGTAGGAGACGACGAAGAAATTTAAATAATGGCGGAACTGGATGAATTGGTAATATAAAATAATATATTGTGAAAAAAATCCATCCACATGTCGGCATGTCTATAATGACAACGAAGACAACCGCAGTCTACAACGTTGCCTCTGTTTAAACGTACAATATAACGACCTCCTTTATCATTGTCTTGTTTGTTGTTGTGTGAAACTTTTGACTCTAGTGCCATCTATCAGCTGTATCTATGCTATTGTACACATGGAAGTATGACGGCAGTGACGTTTGCGTGTGAAATAGACTGATTTATTTTTGTACATATTAATTAGCCTGAAGTGAGAGTTTCAGATGAGCTGACCCTTTGATATAACTTTTTTTTTTTTTAAGGTACTGCATTTGTTTTGTTTTTTATTATTAGTATTATTAATATTCTGAAATTTTATTAATTAATCAATTGAAATCACATTCAGACACATTACCAATCTCTGTCTTGCTCACACACACACGCACACTTCCTCTTTGCCCCGTCTGGGCTGAAAGGTCAGTGTGTGTCTGGGAAAGCCGTAGTGGGATCCCCTTAACTCATCAAAGGTCACTTGTATTAAGACCAGACACACACAGACACATGTAGACACTACCTACACCTCCATACACACATCCAAACACCGACACTCAGCAGATTCAGGGCCTGCTTGTGAAGTGAAAAATGGCCTTGCAGTCCCAAGTGTAAATTAAAGGACGACACACTTTTAAACGAACCTGTCAACATGCTCTATAATAAGCCTGAATTCAGACAATCATGGTGAAGGATATTAGTACATGATGTTGGTACTGTTGACATACACTGTGAGGTTCCAGGGCTGATGAATGGTGACATGTTTGGTGAGAAAGGTTAGCTTGTCCTTAAACGAAGTCAACTCATTTTAAATCAGCGTTATTGACAAGACAGGTGAGAAACTTCTGTTGCCAAGGTGATATACAGTACATACAGTATCAACTTAGATACAACAGTAGTGACAGTGGCAGATGGCTTAGTAATTAAGCGGAAAGATCACTTTTAGCAGTGGTGATATGATAAACACTTCCTCCTAATCAATTCTAATTTCTTTCCTTTTTATATAAATGTAATGAGCTGGAGGAAGCAAGATTGTGGCGGCATATACCGTGCTGTGTTACCATTCAATATGCCAACATGTAATACATCTAACAATGTAAAATGGTCACAAAACTATAAACATAAAGGCATAGAAGCCATATGCAGTCCTGTGTTGTAATGCCCCAGTCTCTCTCCCATAAAGAGTCCTTGATTTAGCTGATTGCAGACCAGAGGCCAGAGCAGTGCTAGTTGATTATGATAATGACAGACTGTGTTAACAAGGGGCCAGATCTCAGATCAGAGAAGGAGCTGTGGTTATCCAAAAACTGACCCCAGTTTAGCATAACAATGAAAAGGAAGTCTGGTCTTGCTTGACTTTCTTTCTTTCTGTCTATTCATCTTCTGCTCTTCATTTGTCTGCAGCAGGAAGTGAAACAAAAACAAATAACATTATTTGATATATGTATATTTCAAGACTGGCATATTGGTCAAGAACTGATTATAAGAACACTGACTCCATATCATCTGTGACCCTTAAGAGGGTAAGTGGTTACAGAACATGTATGGATGGATGGATGATTCCAAATTATCCATTATGACCCCAGCAGATTGCTGGAATTTCAGTTGTCTATGCTAAAGCATTAGCATAAATAGTGTGGGATATGGTCATTTGAACAACCAGCCCAGTCTTACAGAAACACATGAAATGGACACAAAGCATTACGTGGTGGCGAACATTTAAAATCACATGCTGGCAACATGACAACAATGGCAACACAAAGTCAGTAAGGATCTGTTGTTGTGGCAGACACACAAATTAAGTTTAAAGAGCGAGAAGTCTGCATGGAGCGGGCTAGAGAGGTGGTGGGTTGGTCAAACTAACATGGACTTTCAACCAGGAGACTGCTATTTATATCCTGTGTGAAACCAAAAGTCAACACTTTATGGACTTTATATAACTACGCAAAGTGCTTTACATAGGTACTTTAAGAAACTATGCACATAAGTATGTAAGTTTACATCAATTATGTCCTGTACTTAGGTATTTCAGTTTTTCCTGGATTTTGCAGCCTGAAATGCCTGACAAGTGTTTTTCTTTCCCTAAACCTAGCCAAAGTGCAAGTGTTTCACAATGAAACTGTGACTGTTCAAAGTAGACTTTGCATTGGCATTGTTTTCATCTTGTCAGCTAGTAATCAGTTATTTACTCTCTACTGACGTTTATATAAGCAACATGTATCAGTAACTTCTTTTTTTAATTACAAATAATAATAATGACAATCATTATTATTATTTGGTGAAATGACACATAATAGCTGAGACAGGAAAGAATGTTATAGATAAAAATACCTCAACGGAGGGATGATGTACACAATCTTGATCCCACCTACAAAGCTCTGATTGGCCAGCTGTTTGACCAACCAGCTGCTGGAAAAAACATTGCCAGCAATGGACACCAGAAACTTTCTGAATAGCTGAACAATTAGAGGTCTGGAATCAGGCTAATATCAGTTTTCTTCTACACTTAAAAAAAAACACATCATAAAAGTTCTGTGATCTGTTGGATTTGAACTTCCACATTCAGTGAACATAAAAGGTTGAACAAACTCTTACTAGTTTTTCTCTGAAAAATTTCTCCACCATAGTCATATACAAAAAAAGACAGAAAAAATGAACAGTCAAACTTCTTCAAGTGTTTCAGTCAAAAGGTCAGGGGGTTAGGAACTTCCATCTTTAGAAGTTGGCTACAAAAAGCCTTAAAATCACCAGACCAGGTTTCGAAACCCAAACAGCACAGTACAGAGACAGTGCCGTGCTCCTCTAAGGATAATAATAAGCTTAATACTGTGATACAATATGCAGATACATATTGTGGCTGTATCTGCTCTATAAACACATATAATTCCAGGTTGTTCTGACAGCTAACATCCCAAAACACAGAGACAGTGGCCCAACTGATAATCCATCTTTTTTTTTTTTTCACCTTAAATCACTGTCACACACATACATGAGTACTCACACAGACCATCACACTCCACTGTCTGGGGATTATTCGAATAATTATGAATAATACATGAGTGTCTCCCCTCCCCCTGGCTCCCACCGCTGCCTCTTATTGGCTTTGGCACACCGCCACTCATTCACCACTGTCGGCCAGTCGGTCTGTCTGTCTATCTTGCTGTGGGACCTTGACACAAGACGCGCCTCCAACAATCAGCCCTCATTTTCCCTTGTAAAAAGAAGATCAGTGCAGGCCCATGACCACAGCAATCACATTAGCAAAGCCCTTTCTTATGGAAACAGGCCAAGTTTAGGGAGAAGGGTGAAATTTGGGGGGAGCGTTCAATCAGCGAAACAGAAATATATTGTTCCTACACTTTGGGTTGAGTCAGTATGGTTTTTCTAAGGCTGATAACCATAGAAGTGTTTTTAGTTTGTAGCCACTGGTAGACAACACTTTGTGCCAAGATATATTTTTATTTAAACTTATAGGCTTTAAGTTGGTACATAATGTCAGTGATTTTTTAATGTAAATTAAGTTGCTTAAACAGTTCTAGGAACTCTTTTTGCTTACCTGTTGTACACATCAGTAATCTTTACCAACATTTTTAATATATGATTTAGCCTCTAGATCATATAGAAACAATGCAATGCAATCCACATCCAAAGGTCCTTGATGATTCTGCACTGACCTGCCTGATATTAAAATTGCTTGAAGAGGCAAATTAAAAGGGAACCTCTTGACAAAAGGCCAACAACACCTTGACCCCCTTCAGTAGCACAAATTGAAGAGCATAGGATTCCTCTGCCACTCCATCCTCTATAGAGATATCTGGAGGCCGGCAAGAACCATTCAAAGCTCTTTGCTGTTGATTTTGTTTGACTTTCAACTTCATATGTTGTCATCTGTCGGTGCTAAAACACTCCAGTAGGTTTGGTGGTGACTTCAGCCCAGTGAGCTTGATCCCAGGCTTTATAACAAGCAGGACTCATGGTATGATTAAGATTAGTGAATGATAATGGTTATGGCAAATCATTAAGATAGGGTCAAGATAAGGGAACTAAAACAACTGGTTAAAGTTACGAAAAAAAATCACTAAAACGTCAATTGCATGCCTTGTCTAATGGAACACAAGCACTGGCCTGCAGGTCTGACGCTCTACACATGTCCTCCAACCCATACTACCATATACTGTAGGTTGTATGCTCCTTTCTCTGAGTTCATGCCCATACACCCCAAAAATATTAAAATGGAAAGTAAGCTGTAGTTCAGTAATTAGGTACTTTTAACTTTTACTTGAGTAGGCTGCTCCAATGGTAAATTTCACTTATACTTGAGTCACTCTTTCTGGGAGTAATTGTACTTTCTATAGATATTTAGTACTCTATGCATCACTGCCAAGTTAGAGCAACTACCGGTGGCTGATAGAATAACTATATGACTTTTGAGAGTTGCAGTCTTCAAACACGTGGGTAACATTGTGCAATGGTCGCAGTTGCATCAAAACTACATGGTTAGTATTAGGCAATAAAATGCCTTGGTTAGGTTTAGAATACAGGTTGTGGTTTGGCTAAAATTAGTATGTTTGTTTGCCATGTTAACATAACCTGACATATCTCAGGTGACATATATCACATACATCATGTGACATACTATGACATACTGTGTTAGATTGTTAAAATAACTCAGTGTAAACGCTTAGTTTTACGTGGTACACGAACACCAGGCTTCTGGGTGATAGTCCTGTGTTTGTTTGACTGATCTGCCTCCCCTAAGCACACTTTGTCGCTCATTGTACTACGTCACCTGACTTCCTCTTTGCTCCCATCTTAATTACTACAGCCACTAGTGGCCGCTATCCAACAAAAAATGTAAATATGGGGTGTAATTTCTGCTTGTAGAAATGACCTATTTGGTCCTATTTCGGAGGACAGCCTTGCACCACATGCCATCCACCACCCAAATCTGCACACCCTTAGTTTTCATTTCTTTACATAAAAGGCATACTGCTTTGTGTATTGGCACCAGATGTAAATCATGACCTAAATTCTTAGGATACTGTCCTGGGACCCATTGGAGTTACACTTGATTTACAGTTCGGTAGTATAAACAGAGCCCTGAATCTACAAGGCTTGTCCACCAATGTCCACTAAGGGCCGCATGGTCCATCAGTGTGCAGCCCAAAATGTGTTGCTGCAAAGACTGCACATGCTAATAAGCATGTGTCAGCACTTCCATACATGCAGACACCTATGTAGTATTAACTGAACAGTCATTTACCGGTTCTGGATTGCTTCTTTAACTAGCTCTAGAGGACATTAAAATATTTCTTTTTTTGATTTTATTTTTATTTCATCATTTCAAATCTGAATGTAAAGTCAGAGACATATATTGTGTAATGCAGTAATCAACAGTCAAACAGATAACCAGACAACCTCTCAGGGGCGTCGGTGGCTTAGTGGTAGAGCAGGCGCCCCATGTATAAGGCTGTTGCCGCAGCGGCCCGGGTTCGACTCCAGCCTGTAGCCCTTTGCTGCATGTCACTCCCCCTCTCTCTCCCCCTTTCACACTCATCTGTCCTGTCGATTAAAGGCTTAAAAAATGCCCGAAAAAATATCTTAAAAAAAAAAAACAGACAACCTCTCAGGACTTCTCTACACACATAAATTGCTTAGAAAAAATGCCATTCATCAAGCTACTGTCATTATTTTTAACTTTACTGTTGACAGCATTTTCCACTTTTAAGTAATTTCTTCACATTTAGAGAATTAAAAAAAGATAGTTTAATGGAGAGTGAAGTTGTTTTGTTTTCTGTTGATTGGCATACATGACGCTGCCCCAAGACAAAATCCGAAAAGCAGATTTTAAATTGATATTTACACTCAAAAACAAAAGTCACAATTTGATGAAGTTGTAGTAAACAGATACTTACCAAACAAATGTCACTACAAACTAAGTAACAAATGGGTTTCCATCATGATTTATAGCACAGTTTCTTCATTCAACTGCCATTTTATTACCCCAGGCTGGTGTTGAATTTTTACATTTTTTTAATAATGGGGGGAAAAGTGTCAGACTTTGCCATTTCTATTCATATTTTATCTTAAATGAAGTATAAACCCAACTAAAGGCTATGACATTCCGATAGAGTACTACTTTTTCATAAGTGCTCAATTTTTTTCCAATAGAAAAAGACTTTGTGATTGTGTGTCTGCCCATGTTTCAAACAAGCAGGAAGGAGGAGGGGTTGGAGGGGAAATCAATAACTCCTCTGAGCATGTTGCCTGACATAACCTTGTCAGACCTGGGCAAGGGTACATGAGGATGCTAAGGGAAGGAGGGAAGGGAGTTCACTATAAAATGTAAATAAAAATACAATACACTGTATGCTTTTGAAGTAGAGAACAGGTCATCTTTCACAACTACTGACGAGGAAAAGACTTCCCTGTAAAGATGATATTACCCATGGCATTTATCAACTTGCATTTATAAAGTGATTTTCTAGTCTTAGCGACCACTCAAAGAGCTTTACAACACAAGCACCATTCACACACATGTTCGTACACTGGTGGTCAAGGCTACCATACAAGGTGCCACACCAGTCAAGTCCATCTTGGTGATACAAAATGTGATCAAGGTACATGTGTGTGTGTGTGTTTGTGTGTGTGTGTTGACTTGGTCTGTATCCGAAATGCGGTCAGCATTGAACCCTGAGACCTATTAACTGATTATCGCTTGGACGTCACTGTACCTCCCCTGTCCTCGTCACGCAGACACATTGCGGTCAGCTGACACAGTATACAGTTATATTGTCCAACGATGCGATGCCACACACATCACTGGCTCAGACTGTGCCACATGGGGGATTTGGGCCAAAATGTCCACCGAGGTAAAAGGTGAGTTAGGGTCACCACACTGTGTTTGTGTGTTTGTCATGTAGTGTGTATGTAGGTGTGTCGGGGATATTATGGACCAGCTTGGAAACAAGCATGTGCACCTTCAGACGGGTAACTGGAGGCTTTAGAAGCCAAATCAGGTCAGTCGTGTGACCGGGGGACAGGCAACAGTCTGGTGTCTGAAACACACACACCATCTTCTCCCTTTCTTTCTTTCTTTCTTTCTTTCTTTCTTTCTTTATCAAATTTTACTCTATTTGACCGGGACAATATAATTTAAAGGGATAGTTTGGATTTTTTGAAATAGTTTTGTATGAGGTATTTATCCATAGTCAGTGTATTACCTTCAGTACATGGCGGTCAGCATGCCCCCTGTTTGGAGAAGCAGGCAGGAGTGCAGACACACAGAAGCTTAAACATTTACTGCTGTGGAGGGGGGTTAGCAGACAATTTATTTAAGCCACCTAAAAAAATCAGTATCGGTTTAAGTGGGCTATACTGAGAATATTTTCACCACTTTACCTTGCCATCAGATAGCCCTTTCCTTTGGCACTGCATTTTCTTAACTGAAGAACCTGTGTATTCTTTATGCATAAGCTGTGAGGGTCCAAAGGACAGAGGGATGTCGTATGCTGTAAAGCCCTCTGAGGCAAATTGTGATTTGTGATATTGGGCTTTATAAATAAAATTAATTGATTGATTGATTGATTGATTAATTGATTGCTTGAAGTGAACTGTGCCAGGCCCAATATTACGCCACAGATCAGCTGTTTGGGTCAGACTTTAGGCAGTGTATAGAAGAGACAACAAATACAAAAAAATAAAAAAAAATAGTGATAATGAAATGTCTTTCACAGCAGAGACAAGAGGATACCTTTATGAACCAGAATTTACAGAAGAACTTTGCAGAGGGAGACTGGGCAGGGATACATAAGTTCTACGGTTGAGAAAATGCAGTGCCAAAGAAAAGGGGCTGTCGAATGGCAAGGTAAAGTAGTGATAATATTCTTAATATAGCGTTGACTTAAACAGTTTTTTTAGGAAGGTCTTTTTAAGTGGCTAAAACATGTTCTGCTGCTAACCCCCGTCCACAGTAGTACATTGCTGAACTCCTGTGGTGGTACTCCTATCTGTTTCTTCAAACTGGGAGCATACTAACTGACATCTACTGTAGGTAACACACTGACTAAAGACAAGTAACAACACTTCAACCACCTTATACCTTTAACACATTTCTAACACAGAGCATGAAACTAATGTGATACACATATGGATGGATGACTAAACGGGCGGAATGGGGACCAAAGTGTCAGGGGTGCCGTGGCCTTCACCTGCAAAACGTCACTCAGGAGACTTACTGTGACCACAAAAAGATGCAAAAGAACTACAAAAAGACATAAAATGACTAAAAAGAAACATAAAACGACCAAAAAAGTCACAGATATACCTCAAAGAGACACAAAATGACTTCAAAGAGATACAAAACAACTACAAAGACATGCAAAAGATCAACAAATTGACGCAAAAGAACAACGAAGAGACAAATGACCACAAATAGATGCAAAAGAACTACAAAGAGACAAAGAACAGCCACAAAGAGATAGAAAACAATCAAAAAAGAAACAAAGCTACCTCAAAGAGACACAAATTGACTTTGATGAGTAACAAAATGACAACAAAGAGATGCAACAGAACTACAAAGAGGCACAGAACAACCAAAAAACACAAATATACCTCAAAGAGACACAAAATTACTTCAGAGAGGAACAAAACGACTAGAAAGACATGCAAAAGATCTACAGATAGACACTAAACAACTACAAAGAGACAAATGACTACAAACAGATGCAAAGGAACTACAATAAAACACAAATACACCCCTAAGAGATAAAACATGACCTGAAAGGGATACAAAATGATTACCACAAAAAAACCACAAGGACATAAAACACTATGAGACATAAAAGCAAAAACAAAAAAAAAGATGCTGATGACTACAAAGACACGCAAAATAACAACTGAGGCAAAACCAGCCTAAAGTCTGTGCATCTTGCTCCTATGTTGGAAAGGTGGTGGGGCCTTTTGCAGGTCTGTGCCAAGGGGCCCCTTGTCTCATAGTCTGCCCACAGCTGCATAGAGAGTGTATAGCTATTACTAATTTTCAACTCTTGTCCCTAGTTTTTCTGTCTTTCTTCCTTTATACCTACAGTATCTTATAAGAGGACATCATTATGCCGCAGGATCCATCTTCTGCGTTGACAGGACCATGTAAAATACATGGCGCTTGTCTTGGCTTAATGTATTGCTATGGAAGCAGAGCAGACCAGCCTAATGACCACACGGCTTCATTATCTCAAATATTAATGCAATTTCCCTCCTTTGTGCCTCCTGCACATTATAGAGCCGACCACCGTCATAGCTGCCCTGCTGTAGGAAGCATAAGAATCAGGCCAGTTAGGCTGCTGTATGTAAACCAAGCTGATTTTGCAAGTTTTATGTTGGTCAAAAGAGTCATGTAGCTTGATAAAAAAAAGAAAATCGGTAAACTTTAGCCATCAGTTGGTGATTATCATAATCAAAGAACTATCAAGTTAAAAAATACATTCAGAAAAGTGTTAGTTGTCTCATAAAAACAACCAAAGGTGATACTGTGGTTACTGAAATGTTTGCTTTAAGATGCGTTTATGTCATCTGTCACTGCTCAGACATGTATTCCTGCAATTCTGCCAGAAATCAAACTGAAATAAATGTCTTACAATCTGGTCTCTAGATTAAATAGTTCATTCCAGGGAACCACCAAGGAAATTATTGGGAAACGATGAACGTGCAAAATAAAGCAGAACCATTTTATTTCCTAACATGATGGTCTAAATTATGTTTCAAATCTTTCTCCAAGCTGCTTGGGTCAAAGTTTATTTTTCTTCTGTTACTCCCTATTTTTGCTCTTCATCCTCCCTCAGCCTTTTCCTTCCTCATTTCTTCAACTTCCTGCTCTTGTAACTCTTCCACCTCCTGCGTCATCTTTATTGCACCTCAACCTTTGCTGCTTTTTCTGCTCCCTTGCTCCATCTGTTTCTCCTCCCTCACATTGTCTCTCAATTCTCTCTTGTACTCCTATTTCTTCTCTGCCTCTGTCACTCCTCTTCTTTCCCCTCTGTCCTTCTGCTTGGCTCTTCTTCCTCCTCCTTGATACTTCCTCTTCTTTTTAACACTCTTCCTCCCCAATCTTCTCCTCATTCTTCTTTCTTACTCATATACCTCTTTGTCTTGTCCTCTTTCACAAAGATCTCCTCCTTCTTCTCACTCTACTTTTCCTCCTCCTTCCACTCCCTTTCTTTCTTCCCACTCTTCTCACACCTCTCGCTCTCGACCTTCTGCCATATTTTTTTTTTCCTCCTCATTTCCTCTCCTTCGCCAGAGAATCAATTTCTACCCCAGGCCTGCCTGACGCCCTCTTCGCCGCCACACACATACATGCGCACCTTTTCACACTCGGACGCAAATAAGAATATGAAACACACAAACACACATTGTCATATGCACTCAAACACACACATGCTCTTGCAAACACAAGCACACACACACGCCCACCATCCCTTCGGTGTGGTCAGGCGACTGGGGCTGACCTTTTCACCGATTCCCGTTATTAGAGAAACTGACATTCAAACCTCCCCAGCCCCCAGGACACTGAGACCACTTCTGAACCACACACACACACACACACACAAACACACACACACAGGTCTCTGCACTTTTTTTGGGGTCTCTGCATCTCACCCCTCTATTCCTCAAAATTCATCCAGAAGACTTTCAATCTGCAGCTGCTGGTTTGATGTGACTTTATTTAAACTAACAGAAGTGAAAAAGTGTATGCGAGTCCAGGAAAAAATTCAGCATAAGTCTTTGACAATTGATACAGCTTGCAAAGACAGCAAAACATATTCCTTTATGAAATCAAATCAACTGATGACAATTTGGTTTGAAAAGAAAAAAGTGTTTTTCCTTTTCCCACTTCTACATTCCATTTTCATTCTTGCTGAGAACCATCAATATGAAAACAAACACTGTACAAGATTTATCAATTTATCAACATTTTCAGCTCTAATCACTGTTACTGAAAATCAACAGTGGAAAATGTTTTGTGTGCTGGAGTTGGAGGCTGTTTACAGCTATGTTTGGGTTTTAGATGAAACACTCACCACACTGTATATTACCCAGTATTGATGTGTTTTTACAGCAGCATTGTGTTGATTTTTACACTCTGGCTTGGCAACAAAAAGAATGCAAAAACAGTACTTTGAGTCGAAATGCATTGTTATATTGAAATAACACATGGTATATTTGTGTAGAGTTGTGTTCTGAAGGGGTATCTTACTGGTTTTATATATGAAGGTCAGTTTAATCATCATGGGGAGTTCAACTCAGCCTATGAAAACAGTTATATGATGTGTTCTGTGGCTCTGGCGGAGCTTTGTCAAGTCTGAGAAAAAAACCCTGATGATGTCATCGGGGTTATCCCATTCGCCAGAAGAAAACATTGGCATTGTATGTTTCTGTAAACAACGAATAGGTTATAGTTGCACCTTTTATACATATCATATCAAAGTTTCTATAGTGTCACTTGGAGGTGGAGGGGTGGTGGATGGTGTGACACCTAGGAAAGATGCCTGACAACAAAACCTGTGACCCGTAGCTGTTTCTACAGTGGCTTTTTAAGCACCAAACATGGGTGTTTTGAAGCAAACTGTCGCTGTTTCTACAGTGGCTTTTTAAGCAACAAAAATGGGTGTTTTGTAGCAACCTGTCACTGTTCCTACAGTGGCTTTTTAAGCACCAAACATGCGTTTTGTAGCAAACTGTCGCTGTTTCTGCTGTGGCTTTTTAAGCACCAAACGGGTGTTTTGTAGCAACCTGCCACTGTTTCTACTATGGCTTTTTAAATACCAAACATGGGTGTTTTGTAACAACCTGTCGCTGTTTCTACAGTGGATTTTTTTACGCACCACTCATGGGTGTTTTGTAGCAACCTGTCGCTGTTTCTACAGTGGCTTTTTAAGCACCAAACATGGGTGTTTTGTAGCAACCTGTTGCTGTTTCTACAGTGGCTTTGCTCTGTTTCGGCTCTGAGATTTCAAATTTATAATCAAACACCAACAGTAGAAACTGGAGGTGTGGAGTTTGAAAGATGTGGCATTTACTGGGCAGGAAGGAATGCTATTGAGTTGTATTATGTAAAATGTAGGATCCACCACCTTTGTTGCTTTCAATCTTGACCATTCTTTTTCTGTCTCTTGTGAGTTTCCAAACTTTACAGAAGTACAAAATACCTGGTGAACCTCTCTAACTTATTAAACTATTGCAACTCACTATACATGTATTATCAACATTCATACTGACAGTAAATCAAAACAGTGGCAACACATTACCCGTAACAAGTATGAAACTAATGTTACTATTAGGTAGGGATGGGTCACGATTTTCAAATTTCGAATAGTCGTTTTATTTTTGAAAAATCTATTTTTTAAAGCGACTATTACTATTCGCCGTCTTATTTCCCCCCCTTTATTTGACATGCAATTCAGCTCCTAATCGGTAGCAGCCTCCTCAATCGATACGAATCAGCCATGAATCCTTACATGAATCGATTGTAGAGTCATGGATTCGGGTATCGCGAGACTAGCAATTGGTTGACTGACTAACAGTTTGCATCTCGAAAATGACCCGAGAGCCGGCGGCATGCTCCATAGTAGGCATTACTGACAACAATAATGGATGTAAACATCAGCGCCAGCTTGACCGGTGTAGATGAGGAACAGAAGCTAATGCTGGTTGGATAAACCAGGAAGCAGCAGAAACTAAAGGCGAATCCTGCCAGTTGTGGGTTGAACGCGGGGTCACAGACACAGACAGAAATACGTATTCCTGTCAAATACGGCGGCGCATGATAACGGCTTACCGGCAACCGACAAGCCCGGCTCCAGGTCCAAGAAGTCTTCGTCGGTGTCATGACTGCCCAGAAATACCAGGCGAGCCCTGGCAGCACACAGGTATGTAACGTGTCAGAGGAGAAATGAGCAGGTCACATTTCCACAAACCTCACCGCACTTTAGGGACTGTTCTTTACTTGTCAGGGGAGGAGGGTGGCTGGTTGATTTTTATTTTATTTATTTATTTTATTTTGATCCCCCCTATGTTAATCACTTATTGATGCTGTTTTTGAAGTATGAATAAGTCAATAAGTAATTTATTCCATTGAAATATCATTGATGTATTATAGAAAAGTGATTTATCTTTTTATAAATGACAAACACAGAGTGTAGCAAACACAGAGAAATAGTCTGACATGCTGTCAGTGATAAGCTGCTAGTCATCACAGTCCATGATATCAACTAATAACAGGAGATGTCAGATTCTGCCCCTACATTGCATGTTATTATTTTATTCTGCTTTATGTTTATATTGTACAGCGTTATAATAAACTTTATTCCAGACTCAAGTCCATATAAGATACATACAAAAACACAGACAATACCATAAAAACAACACAACAAGTAGGTTTAAAACACTTAAATTTTACTTAAAGTTCACTTCACTTAAAGTTTAAAACTTCTTCTCATTTTTATATTGATCCCATCCAACAAAATGATGTTCATTCAGCAAGACTTTTTTGGTCCATGTCTAAAAATAAATACATTTGACGTGATTTTGTTGTTGTTTGACTTTTTATTTTATTTTTGCCAGTGCCATACAGCAACAATGCTTGGGGATGTGGTCTTTTACAAATTTGAAAATACTGTAGGAATGTCACTTTTGTAGAATTGGCTTCTTTATTTTATAATGTATGATTAATGTCTACATCAACAAATGTTAACCGTAGAATCGCATCGAATTGTATCGAATCGTAAAGTTCCTACACTGTATCGAATCGTATCGAATCGTTCCGTATTAAAAATATATCATTTTTGAATCGTATCCTAACCCCTGTATCTAGATACGTATCGAATCGTCTATCACAGAGAGATTCCCAACCCTAGTTACTATCATAAGGATACAGCTTGTAGTCCTTTTTGGGAAAATAAAATTTTAAGTTTTGTTTCTATTGGTGGTTGTTTTCCCTCTCTTGACTAAACACTGTAGGTCACAGTGTACCCACCAATTTATAATTTCATTGATGGTGTCTCTTTTGTTTTTAGCAAATAAAAACAAGCAGATTACGTCTGCCATAACCCTAAAATTTGTGTATCTAGGCAGTCAAAAAGCATAAATACAGTGATGGAATTAAGCATATACACGTGTATGTATTTATTTGTGCATGGCGTAACCACAAACAGTAATTGAGCATAACAATACACTCACTTTGGTCTTATTTAAAATGGGCCAAACTGATTACTGTTATTACAGTGAAATGGTGCCTGGTTTAGTGGAGCTGGCCTCAACTCATTTGAAGTACACACACACACACACACACACACTCACAGAGAAAAAGAGAGAGAGAGATGAAAATAAACACAATCAGCTCAGGCTGTCATCAGTCTATCATTACTCTGTTACTGTGTTTTAATAGCCTGAATGGGTGGATGAATGGAAAAAGAGATGAAAGCAGGGAAACATGGAGAGACGAAAATGAGGTAAAAAAAATAAAAAAAAATGGTCACATCCCTTCTGTGTGTGTGTGTGTGTGTGTGTGTGTGTGCGCGCATTCATATCTGTCTATAGTTTGATAATCCTAACATAACTAGTTCCGGCATAGGGCCCTTAGCAGCATAATGGACTAAGATTAAAGCCGTCAATCATCTAAAACCTGATGGCAACCACAATAACCTTTACGCACACAATCAAGTCAAGTCAATTGGAATGACAATAATGCGCCAATGCACTTGACTGACCCAGTGTGCATGAGGTGTACTAAAAGACATATTTGAGCGCTTCTTTGTGCTCTAGTTGTGTGTGTGAGTGTTTACTTTACGAAAAGCTTCCCAGCATCGCTGTGATGTCACTTAGCACCTTGGGTGTGGCTGATAGCAGGTGTGTGTGTGTATGCGTGCGTGTGTGTACCCTATGCGTATGATCTTGTGTGTGTACAAAGGTGCAGATGGGCCAGTAGAACAGGTCAATCATATGACCAGTGTTCAGCGGCACAGGTGTGTGTATGTGTGTGCGTCTGTCTTCGTGACAGTTTCTAGGAACACAAAGAGACAAGTGGCGTGCAGCCAAGTGTGTGTGTGTGTGTGTTTTAAGTAAAGCAGCCGGAGGGGATGGGACAGGTATACCTTACATGTTCACTTCTTTTCCTGCTATCTCTCATTATCACCTACTTTTATGCACTGCAAAAAATTCCCATCTTAATCTTATGCATTTAAACATAGTGCTAACAGTGGAGAAAACACGAGAGGAGTAGATTGGGGCTTTAAGACTTTAATCAATGTCTGATTTTTGATAATACAGCCTTTAAAAGTGGAACAGACTGAGGGATAGACTGAGAATTTGGACACTTATGAATCTCTGTCATTTTGTGTCATAGACAGTAATAGTGTTGCATGACTGTTATGACTTTGGGATTGTTAGAAGAAGTGTGAATGTTGTGTTCAGACACTAAAATAAAACAGTGGAGGGTAAATAGTAAATAGTGCAATTTGTGACACTAACCCTAACCCCTTTGTTACAATTGATTCTGGCCTGGGAGCTACAGACACACATTAGTAGCTCATGTTACATAACCTAAGCCCTCCACCTGCCAGACATGAGCTTGGCTTGGCTTCAGTTTGTTTCCAGTTCATGAAAGTAAATTGTAATGTTTTGGTCAAGCGTTGTTTAGCCTTTGGTTGTACTAGAAGATCCTCAGAAAAGTCAGATGTTCAGTTTTTCCAGTAAGTACATTTTGTTTTAGTGGTTTTAAACCTGTTCTTTGCTAGCAAAAATTAGCATTTATTATCACAGTTAACCTTTGCTATAAATGAACCATCCTAACCAAGCCAGCAGCTAATGTTATGGTTACCTTCACCCTCGCATCCATCACCCTCGGCCAAAATGCCAGACTTGAAGCTTCAAAATGGGATTCCACAAACCAGTGGATGACAGGCTAGTTCGTCCACTATCGGAAGATTGGCAGTTTGATCTCCAGCTCCTCCATCCTGCATGTTGATGCAAGATACTGTACCCTAAATGCTCCGATGGTTGCTCCATCGATGTGTGAATGCACGTGAATGGCGGCATCATGTATGGCAGCCTCAGCCACCAGTGTGGCAACGTGTGTGTGTGAATGGGTGAATGTGTAAAAAGTGCTTTGTGTGGTTGTAACACTGGAAAAGCCCAACACAAGTGCAGTCCCTTAACCTTTTACGAACACACAACCAAGCCAGAGGCACAAAAACAAGGAATCAACCAGGAATTAGTTCTTGATGGGACCTTAAAGCAATATGTCACTGTTCAAAAACCATTCAGTCCTGGAACAAAAATGTATTATCTGTCAAGGTGCTTTGTTGAACTGTGCTGGGGCAACACAGCTAACGTGCCTCCATCTAGCTCAGAGGATGAACTTTATGTTACAATTTCCTTTACATTTGTATCCCTTCAAGTCAAAACCACAGTTACTAGAAAAGTGCTTTGATAGTTGTTCTTTCTTCTTTTCATGGTCTCACTGTCTCTCTTTAACCCATGTCTTCCACTGTATAATGCAACTATATGTATAGTGTTGAATTTTAATTGCTTGTGCTGATTGTCTGCTTAACATGATTTTGTTGTGTTCCGCATTGTGCTGTTGTGCGGGTTACTTGCCTTATTCCTATTTATTTTGGTTCTCTGTTCAGCTGCTTCATGTTTTTGCTTGGTTTCTCTTCTTATAATGTTACACCATTGCACAAAAGGTAAAAACAAGCCTTTTAGCTAACTATAGCACCTTTACAGTGATGTTGATCAATGCACATTCTCTGTGCAAATCCTAAATAAAATACATTTACTTTAACTTTTTAATATTGCAAGCACATTTTGGAGAGACTAATCACTAACAGCAGTAGTTGGTCTACAGCTGTATTATCTGCATGGGTGCAAAATGGAGGAAATACAAGACCAGTTGTCCATCAGCAGCTTGGAGGCAGGTTTTGCTCTGAATTGCTTATTTAATAGAAACAGTGCAACCAATTTATCACACCAAATTCAACAGCTTGTTGTGTTTGCAGTCAGCGTCAAAGCTTTGTATGTTAGCACACATGTCCAACTCAGAATGTCTAAAAGAATTAATGAGATTGACCTTTTTTTACAGTGTATCTCTCTCTCTATCTCTTTCTCCCTCCCTCTCACTCTCTTTCTTTTTGTTACTCCTCCATGACCCAGAAAGCAAAAAAGCCACCTCATCAGGTTCACCCTCCACCTGTAAGTCAAAAATAGAGCTTGTTGAAAAGACAAATACTCGCACTGCTTAAGGGAGAAAAAGAAAAGTAAGAATACACTACTTTAACAGCACTCTGGCCAAGACTTACAACTTACTTTTGTCCACTGGCCATCAGAGTCAGTGGTATTTAGAGTTTCAAGAGCCAATTTAACCTAATTTCTTAGCAGCATGAGCAGTTTGAAGAAAATAACAGACTGATGACGAAACCTTGAGTGGTTTACCTACCTGTTCATAGCTGCAGGAGCAAAAATTAAACAGGACCTGCCTGGTTTAAGCTGACGTGAGCCTTGACAAGTGATTTCCAACCTTTATGTCTTGTGATCCATTAAAGTGCATGAATAACATACTGTGGGGGTGTTTAAACTGTAGTGTTCTGCATTGTTTTGACAAATTAAGGAGCTTAACTGTAATTCAAAGAAGCAACAAGCTAGGTTAATTGGAAGGTCAAATGACACTGGGAGTTTTTTTTTTTGTTTGTTTGTTTTTTAATTAACTACATTTAAAGGAAAGTTCATCCAAAAATCGAAAATACATATTTTCTCTCTTGCCTCTAGTGCTATTTATTGATCTAGATTGTTTTGGTGTGAGATAAGTGTTGGAGATATTTGGCTGTTGAGGTGTCTGCCTTCTCTCCAGCACAAAGGCACGACATGGCACTCGGCTTGTGGTGCTCAAAGCTGCAAAAAAAAATACATTTAAAAAACAATGTCTCTTTCCAGAAATCATGACCTGGTTACTCGAGATAATCCACAGACCTTGTTGTGAGCAGTTTCATGTAGGAGCTATTCTCTTTCCACAGAACTACACCCACCAACCATATCCCACACAGAGGGAAGCTTGAATCCACTCATGACAAGAGGTTCATGCTCGTGACAACATAGATTTAAACATTAATGGCATCCTCCTCAGCTGGGCTATCATGTGGCTCAGTGAAGCTAGGTGAGCTAGCAGTAGATACATGCAGGTTATGATTTCTAGAAAGAGGCAGCGCTGTTGAGTTTTTCATGTGTTATTTTTTGTTTTTAGCATTTTGAGCACCACAAGGCAAGTGCCATCTACTGCCGTTATACTGTAGAGAACGCAGACATCTCTACGGCCGATACCTCCAACACTCAGCAACTCATACCAAAACAATCTAGATTGGAAAACAGCACTACAGGTCAGAAGAAAAAATATATAGTTTTGATTTTCCTGTCCTTCAATAGCTTCTTACTTTGTGCCCATTTATTTAACTGTACTAATCTGTACTTGTTTATTGCTCATACAACACTTTCTAACAGCATTTGGACAATTGTGTGACACTCATTAAAGGTATACTATGCAGAATGTTCCTAAAAAACAATGTATAGAGTCATACAGAATTAATCCCTCTGAGTCATGACTTACAACCCACTAGAAGTCTGTAGGGGTGTATTTGCTCTGCAGAGATTCTGCCCTCTGTATTTCCTTATTTTCTTCTTATTTTCTGTGGGATGTAACCCCCGCAGTGCTCAGGTAACACAAGGACTTTTTAAAACGGTATAAATCAGGTGCCAGACCATAAGCAGCAGGCATCCAAGAGACACAGAGAAAAAAATATATATATATAGTGAGGTGAAACGCCAAATGAGAGTGAATCTGAGATTGGCTTTTTACTCCCCCGGCAGCTGTTGTTAAAAAAAGGAAATCTATTGTGTGTGATGCATTGACACATTTCTGCATGATCACAGGGCATTCAGCGGACATTGAAACCTGGATCTTCACGAGGGGGCTTCACTGTTGTCTGGGTCTGCTGTGACTGAACTAGACACAACATACCAAATATGCCCCCACTTCACCATGAACACACACACAAACACACACGTTTAGTCTTCCCCCTGCAGCAAGCAACAAAGGTGTTCAGTCATGTGAAACCCAAGCCTCAAACCCACAGGTTGACCTTTCACCTTTCACACACACATATGAACCCACTGGAGGAAAAGGAGTGGAAGAGATTAAAGGAGAGGGTGGAAGCGTTGAGTGTGAGTGTGTGTGTGTGTGTGTGTGTGTGTGTGTGTGTGTGTGTGTTGTAACAGGCTGTAGATATGCAGTAGGGTCACAGAAACATACACACATTGGTTCCAGACATAACAACCTCACACACAGTGTCCTCTTATCCACGTGTGTGTGTGTGTGTGTGTGTCTCTATCTCTCTTTCCCACACACACATTAATACATCTTGAGTTTATGCAGTGTCCCATCTCTCGCTCTCACACACATACACTTTTCCAGCAAAGGTGACCCAACCCCCTCATCTGTGTAGCTGCAATTAACCTCCATAACCCTGGTGAGTTTGTGTACGTGCATGTGTGTGTGCGTGCGTGCGTGCGTACATGAGTGCATGTGTGTGTCCTGAACTTGGTTACACAAGACAGTCTCCAGGGCATGTCGTCACACACACATACCCTTACACATGCACACTGATAATCCATGTCTTTCCTGGACATCCTTTTATCCAGCTCAGGCCCCAGGGATTTTCCATTGGCCTGGCCAGGCCGAGAGGCCTCTTTCTGGGGTCAGAGATCAGAGAGATGCCCTTTGTGACCCTGGTGGATCCAAGCACAGTATAGCCCTAACAGCTGTCTGCCAGCGCTATGAGGTCAGGGGGTTAGGCTGCAGTTGGGGAGTATGATACAACACAGAACATCATCTTGTGTAGTCAGTGAGTGAGATTTTTATCTTCTTAACCATTCAGCCACAGTGTAAAAAGGCAGGTTATCAGGCTATACTTGGTTTAATGGCCTCTTTGTTTTACCATGTGACAGCAATGCAACCAGACAGAATGACCGATAGATAACACAGTCCTTGAAGTGGCACACATGAGACATTATAAACTGTTTATAAGAACATTGCAGCTGTCTGATAATTGATATAATTTGAGCAGGAAGTCATAAACACAATGTAACAATAATTTAGGCTGTTAGATCATGTCTGGGACAACTGTAAAGTTGAAGATTATATTGCACAATTTTTAATCTTCGCTTCGAATGGGCTTTAAAACCGCATGTAAAACCAGTAACTCACCTTTACAGCGCCTTCACATTTGCTTCCAAATTATACAACTCTATATCATAAAAAGCTTAAAGAATTTCCCATTAATATTACATTTTAAGAGCAAAGATTTAACTTACTCTGTGAAAGATGCACAGAGCATACCCATCTGACACATGTTGCTCTGCTCCCCCCCTGACCCTCCCCCATCCCCCCATCCCCCCATTCATTCATTCTTTCATTCATTCACATTCACTTTGACAATGAATTTGAACTTCAGACTGAGTCCGGGGTGGAGTGAAGGAATGAAGAATGAAAAGAGAAGAAAAGGCAGGGAGGGTGCTTTCTTTTCTTCCTCTAAGCCCACTCCCTGACCTTATGACCCCACACAGGGCCAGACAGCTCTCCCCTCCCCCCCGATTCCTCAACCCTTGACATTCTCAGTTACAAAATGCTCAACATACCCAGTTTTTAACACGTCACAACATCAATAAGGCAAAGTTGGCAGAGGGGATGAGAGAAACGGACATTTGGACACAAGTCACCACACCTGCCATTGCTGTGTTTGATTTACCTTTTCTACACCTTGCATTCCAGCACTGATGGTCTATCAATAGACTTTGACCTCTTCTGCCCCAGCTTAGCAGTGTGTGTGAGAGAGAGCATGTGTGTGTGCTTGTGTGGGGTGGCGGTTGTACTACTCTTAATAATGATTCAAACAGCACTTGTGATTGTAACAATATTATCAGCACGGGGTGGTGATTGAGCAACTGCAGGGTGGATTAGATGTTTTTTCTTTTTAAATCTCAATAAAGTCACAACGTTTAACTTCCCCAAATTATATTCACTTGTAGAGAGATGCTGCAGTCAAAGCACCCACAGTAGGAATATGATTTTAAGGCTCAGCACAAGATTAAGTAACTTTTATCACAGATATGTTTTGTGGAGTGTTCTTTGAATAGACCAAACAGTCTGTGTGGCCACACCATGACATAACATACACAAGGTCAGATAAAGAATGGAGCAATAAACACATGAACTCTGACCTCTTACCTCCTGACATCTCTTTCACAACTTCCGACTGTAGCATCCACCCACTGGAAACACACTAAATGTTTTTAAAAGGGAGAAATTCTGCAGTTTTGAAACAGTTTGGAGGTCCAGTTGATGGTCTCCTTTGAAATCTTGTATGTGGCGTTGAATAACTGCAGTTGATTGTTTTTTGTAGTCTTATTTTCATGTCATTGGTTGTCATTCCTTATAGTAATGAGAACTCTTACACACGAAGACATTTGCGAATTTGATTAAATCACAAAATGAGGTCAGCCCATTCTCATTCCCAGGTCGAAAAATATAGATACTTTGTCACGTCCCTCGGCGTGCAATGTTGACACCAAAGATACCTTTCATACCCATTTTTGTCAGTCATGGGCTGGCTTGGTTTGGTTTGGGCCATCAGCCCAACACATTAGGGATCTACATGTCCATCAAAAAGGGCTACCCACTGAAAGGTGTGTCTTTAACTGATGACGGCTTGTCTTTAGTTATGATATTTAAAAGCAGCGGGCTGATCCACGGCTGTCTCCCATTATTTTTGTTGCATGTGTTTTTCCACAGCAGGGCAGGTAAAAGAAGTTCACCTGTTGGAGGTGAGCTGTTTGCAGAGGTGCAGTCAGAGCCTGTTGTCTGCAGCTCTTCATCAACATCTCAATGTGGCTGTTTCTGATCTTACTCTTCCTCCTTACGGTATAATCAGACTTGCTTTAATTAAAGAAAAGCTGCTAACAAAGTTTCACTAATTCAGTGATAAACGCATTTCATTTTCTGTAGATTCTTAACAGTAAAAGTCCATTTTTTTAAAATTCATCTTTTGCATCCCACGTTTGAGGGGGGTCTGGGGCAAATGTCCACAAGAGGAATTTTTAAAAGCTTAACAGCTACAGTGACCATTTCAGAGCATTTTGAAATAAAAGTCTTCAAAGTTTCAATGACTGAGTGACATTTTAGGGAGCTAGCATATGACTGATGGCTGCACAGGGAAGTGCAAACACTTTGACTCTTTAATGACATTTTTATGACATGCTAACACTTAATGAAAACTAGACCAATCAACAGTAATATAGCCTACATAACACTTATATTCCATTCCAGTTTCTATTACATTCAAAATGAATGTAGTAGAGAGACAGTACAGTGTTTGACATTGATTGTACCTACCTACAGCAGTCAAGGACTGGCTTCTGCTCTGGTATGGCAACACCACTTGCACAAACTACACAGTGAACTGCAGCAAAACGTAATATTAGAACCAGTAGGAATAATAATGGGAATTTGTTAAGTTTATTTATGTTTATGACATTTGCAAAAGGTTATATTGCACAGCTGTGCACGGTTGCCTATAGTAGGTTTTTTTTTTCTTTAAATTTTGTATCAATATATGGAGTGGGTTTGGGAGCATTTTGAGCCTATTCTGATTGAGTTTTAAATCTATAACACAGATCTAAAACAAACAGATCTAAAACAAATTCTCACTTAATAAGACTTAGGCTATTTGTAAGTGAAAACATAGACAAACAGTAATATTGACACTAAAACTGTCTGTTGTTAACACCAAACACAACTTTGACCTACCACATATGCCACAGTTTAGTTTTAGCTGGAAGTAAATAGTTGTTGACTGATGTGTTGGCTTGTTAACAGTTTGTCTGATGCAGATGGCTCATGTGTCTTGTCTCATCAGACTTCATTGTAGTGATGTTGCCATGCTCCTTGATCTCAGCTCTAACTAAGGGGCGTCTTTATCGTCTGCGGGGGTCCCAGGACAGAGGGATGTCGAATGTTGTAAAGCCCTCTGAGGCAAATTGTGATTTGTGATACTGGGCTTTATAAATGAAACCGAAGATTGAGATTGAAACAAAAAAGAAAATACAAAATAGAATAAAATTGAATAAAATAAATAAAACCCACATACACAAGAAGTATCCCTGAAGAAACTTTGCTCAAGTTCTAAGAAGTTTTTGCAAGCTCTGTAGCCCTCCTTAGTATGCTAACATAGAGCATATTCAAGTAAATCAAATGGCCTCGCCGCCGTGAATTGTATGGGGTCAGAGATAAAGTTTATTTTCACCGCCAATGATTGCACAGAGTTTCATTCTGCGGTTCTTAAGTCAGTGTCTTAAACTGTAACTTCTACTCAAGGGCGTTAAGTGTTTTGTGGTCAAAGGCGGTCAATGTCCATGCATTATTCCTTTACTGGCTCTGATTGCAATTTTTACGTGCCGGACTGGCCTTGTGGCCATTATATGTGCTAAGTAATGTTCAATGATTGTCCATTACAGTAAGAGCCATTTACTTTGCAGCCAGTTCCTATAGACCGCGGTGGTCAGCGTGTATTAAACCGCTCAATATGTATAAAAGTAGGTACTCCTCTGTATGGCAGACGGAGGCTCGCTAACATAAAATCCACTTCTGTGGCATAGCACAGTATGTACACAGATACCAAAGTACACTCAGTTGGGTGAAAGACAGACAAAACACATGCACACACTCGCACACACGTACATTCCTTTCCTTTATCTAGATTCCATTGGAACAGTGTTGCGCCAAGGCCATACAGTGACAAAAGCAGTGTGAAAACATGCTTTCTCTTTGGAGAATCTTTTATTGTTAACCCTGCAGGCCAAAGACAAATCCATGGGAGTTTATGGGGGACTGCAGGTCATGGTTGTATAGATTTTATAACGGTGACAAATGCATTATGCTTTTCACATAAACCAGCACAGGAGAGCCTTAGTAAAGCAGAAAAGGCCTGAACGCTTCACGGGTTTATAACACAATGAATTTATCACAGAAAGAGAGAGAGAGAGAGAGTGGGAAGAGGCAGAGAGAGAGAGAGAGAGAGAGAGAGAGAGAGAGAGAGAGGAAGTGAAAAAAAATATGGTGCTGATTTGTTTTATTTGCCCAGGCGGTGCTGCTGGTGGCTAGTCGCATTGTTTAACAGGGAGTAAAAAGGAAACTGCTGCCACTTGTGGGTCCTGAGGAGGGAAATAAAGTCTTACAGTCTCTCCATGTCCAACACACCTGAACCTCTCGCAGCACTGTATCTCCTCAAAGTCAGTAGCTCTAGGGGCATCAAGGTAGCTTGGCAGTAAGTTGCACAAAAAAAGTTATTCCTTTGAATTTGAGTTATACATGTTCTTTGTGACCTTTTGTAGCCTTTATTCTTGCAGGGAAATTTACAGGAGGTTCTGTGCTCTTTTCCAGCAACACTCTTGTTTTACATTCAAACAGTGCAACACATTCACACCTGGGAGCTGCCCAGTACAGCCAAAGTCTTCCACTGCATTCTTCCTGCAGCAGTTGGGGGTCACTGCCTTGGTCAGGGGCACGTCAGCAGTAGCAGAAGAAAGTGTTACTCCACCCTCCAAGTCTAGAAACCTGTTCCACTCCCCATCTCGTCATTCTGTACCATGCCACAAAGTAAAAATGCCGTTTGAGGAGAATACACAACATATAATATACAATATGAGAACAGAAATGTCTCCAAAATTACTCAGCATGAGCATTCTTTGACTGGCATTTGGAAAAATGGCTACAGCAAACATACTGTATGAACAGATAACAGGCCATTTCATGTTTGTGCTGTTGTGTGCATGAAAATGGCCATACTTGACACGTGGTGCCTGTGCTCATTCACACACTTTCTGCTATTTACTTGCCACAAATATTACACAGTAGTTGTATTTTTGCAGGTATTGTTGATGCTAAAATAGTACTAGTAGAACTGCTGAGAAAATATAACATGCAGGTTTCTTTCGACTGTTCCCTATAATATTGTGTATATGTTGTAGTGTTTGGTGTAATATTTGTGAAAAGGAGTACCACTTTGGATCTGCTGTGACTAGATAGGTTCTCTTCCTCTCCATTGTGAACAAAATATAGTAGTTGAGGCATGGGTGAATAATGAGAGATTGCGACCACCGGGAACAGACATGCAAAACACCCCAACATCTCTCCTACATAAAACCAAGACACAGCATTTGGTGATTTTATGTCTCTTTGTAGTCCCTTTGCATCACTTTGTTGTTTTTTTGTGACCCTTTGAAGTGATTTTGTGTCTCTTTGAGGTGTATTTGTGTCCTTGTCTTTGGTCATCTTGTGTCTCTTTATAGTCATTCTGTGTCTCTTTGTAGTTCCTTTGCATTGACCTTGTTTTGCGACTCTTTGAAGTCATTTTATGTTTCTTTCAGGTATTTGTCTTTTTTGGTTGTTTCATGTCTCTTTGTAGTTTCTTTGCATCTCTTTGTTGTCATTTTATGACCCTGAAGTTATTCTGTGTCTCTTTGAGTCATATTTGTGTCTCTTTAAAGGTCAGTCTGTGTCTCTGTGTAGTTCCTTGGCATTGACTTTATTGTTGTGACTCTTTGTAGTCATTTTATGTATATTTGTCTTTTTTAAGTCTCTTTGCAGTTGTTTTATGTGTCTTTGTAGTTCCCTCCCATCTTTTTGTTGTCATTTTGTGACTCTTTGAGTTTATTTTGCCATTTTTTGGTCATTTTGTGTCTCTGAAGTTCCTTTGCTTTGCCTTAATTGTAGTTTTGTATCTCTTTGAAGATTAGTTTGCATCTCTTTGAGTTATACTTGTGTCTTTTTTTTTGGTCATTTTGCCTCTCTTTGTGGTTATTCTGTGTCACTTTGCAGTTCTTGCGCATCTCGAGTCTTTTCCTGGTTGATACTTGTTAATTTGAGTGACATTTTGCAGGTTAAGGCCAGTGGGCTCCTGACACTTAGGGTCCCTGGGCCTGTGTATGGCAGTCCCGTTCAGTAATCCATCCGTGAGTTCAGGTGAAGTTTTCAATGTTAGCATGAAGGTAACCCTGCAAAACACAGCAGCAAAAGATGGAAAACAAATACAGTATTTACATATAACAATCTATGATAAAAACTTTTTTTTTAGATTTCTGTTTTGCTTTTGTTTTTCTTTTATCCAAGTTTAAATTATCATAACTTGTATGCCTTTTTAATGACTGCAATTATTAAATCTTATATTTCCCTTAGCAGGTGCATTGATGCCTTCTGAGGAGACTTGACGTGTGTGAGAAAGCTGAACACAAGGGTGCGGTGGTTGGAGAACATAGTGCTGATTGATCCTGACAGCTTTATGAGGCTTTGCGACTACCGAGCAAACAGAGGGACATAATGATATTTACTCAAGTACATTCTGTGAGAGGAGGAGCATATATATACGTTGGTACACTGTACGTATATGTGTGTGCGCAGGCGTGTGCCTGAGAATGAAAGGCACAGAGGGAGCAGCTATTATCAGTAACAGATACTGTACTGTACTTTTGAGGAGTGACATGCATACACATATGTGTTTTGAGATAGCGTGCAAGCTAAGTGACAATGGTGGGGACACACATACACACAAACACAAAAGACGCACACACTAAAACCCGCTGGACTGTCTTGACCAACAGGTAGGACGACACTGCAGACACACAGGTGTTTAGATGATTTGCATATATACCTGTTAAGCCCGCCCACCCCTCCTGGGCAAGACAGTGACAGCTCGTACAGACACACATGCACAAACACACACACACACACACAGAAAGTCATAAGGTACATATTGTACAGGGCCAAAGGCTAGGGAGAGGTTGGGGGGGTGGAGGACTGAGTTCATTGGGTTCAAGCAACAGCACAAGACACAGGCCTGATTACGGAAAGCATGTAAAGAATCCTGTGCAGGTCACCACTAACACCTAAAACAAACTTGGGAGGTGGAACAATGCCCTCTGCACTACATGCCTGTAAATGCTGACTTGTGAAAACTCTTCCACTTTAAGTAATTTATGAGAAATAAACATTTATATTAGAAATGTGTAAGAAGATACCAATGAGCTCCAGGATAGGGGGGTTATTACACACACAGTCATGCACACGCTTGATTTAACTTGACACACACAGTGGAGATAAGCGACAAGTGCCATTATACTTTCATTTTTTTTATTAATTGTTTTTCGATAAAGGGACAAAATGGGTGTGTGAACAGGATTATGCAGACATCTGCCAGAAAACACAGACAGTGGTTTTCCCAATACAACTGAACAGAGACCCCAAAAGTACAACAGAAATTAAAGAGCTAGGTTTGTCCAATGACCATGGGCCACCATTACAAAAGAAAAACAAAATCAAATTATATTATAACCAAAAATAAAAAATAAAATAAAAAGAAACCAAAAATAAGGATCCATTCCATGTCTCTGTTTTGAACAGAGCATATAAGTAATAATAAATAGTAACTCCCATAGTAAAAGATAAAGTTCAAGTTCAAGTTACAACAAACAGCTCTCAGAATAGGAATAGAAAAGGCTGATAACAAAATATTCCGCATTGCCATTTACAAAAAAGTCTCAACTCAAGCAGGCTTCTCCACATCCCCCGGGTCATTTTTAAATATGCTTTGCATATGAAAGTATACCCAATCTAAATATAAAGCACCATTTAGTATTTGGCAATGAAAAGAAACTGCAAAACATTTAATTTCTTTTTAAATGTATTTATTTTGACGCTTTTTTTTTCGTAATCCATGTACTGCATATGAAGTTTTTTTTTTCTTTTTTTTCCTCTCTTCTTGATGTTGGAATGTAGTCAGGTGGGAGGGGTGAGAGAGACAGAAGCACACAACAGAACAGGCCGACGTCAGCTTGCATTACTGCATACAAGAATGGCAGCAGGGGGAGGGAGGGAAGGAGGTCCGAACCAAAAACCAAAGAAGATATGTACAACCACCTCTGTGGACAGGAAACAGAGCGGCGGCCATCTGATGGCCCGTGACGCCTCCCAATGCCACATACTTTAGCTGCTTTTTTATGGGGTTTTTCCTTTTATTTCTTTAAACATACAAATAATTCGCACTATATTATCCTGCCAAATTAAAAAAATATACCGTGGCAGCTTGGGATTTTTTTTCCACTACCAAAAAAAGGTATGGTAAATACCTTTAGAGAGAACAAGCAACAGTTAAAAATACGAGCCTCAATATAAATACTATAGTGCCTACTCTAAGTGAACATTGAATTCAAATACAATTCTAGAAATACAGAAAAAGTAGACCATAAATGTGTTTAAGCATAGGAATCGACATGAGTGTGCATTTTCCTATATTTTAAGTTCTTTATTATATATTCATATATAATCTTAATCCTTTCCCCAATGCAAATTGTATTTCAACCTGAAGAGCTGTGAAGAGCCAAGGCAAAATAAAATACAAAACCATCACAGAATTTTTTTTTTGTTTGTTTTTTCGTCTTTTTTTGTTTTATCATTTCATATATACTGTGATCGGAGTCTTGAACACCACCAAGACGCTGAGGAAAAAGAGAAACGACAACAAAACTTAAATACAGTTTCCCCTAAAAGATAGTGAAGTGTTATTTGCAAAAACGTTTATTTTCATATCTATAATTAAAGGAAGATTTATACAAAAACAGATTCTCGCAGTGTGAGCAACAAGATTTGAGTGTCTGTTGTCCAGCCAGCAAGGTCTATAAATGATTCAGGTGTAGAGGAAAACAAAGTTACAATGCAGCTCCTTTATAAATGTGATGTTGGGTACTTCTGTGGCCAAATTGAGCTTTATTCTGTGACTATGTAGGAGCGCTTGGTACTTATGTAACTCCCATCAAACCTTTTAATTCACAGACCTTGCCGACAGGGTGAATTTTCAGCCCAGACTAAGCACTGGGGTTTCTAGGGGTAACAAATTGACAAATGGTCAAAGGTGAAACGGCAAGGGTACAAAGGTCAAGGTTCATGAGGGTGGAGTTGCTGGCAACAGATTATGTGTCTCATCTTTTACTGCTTTTAACAATGGGACCCTCGTCATTTGACAGCATTTCAACAGCGTTTTCCCCTTCAGCGTAAACTTGTAAACTGGGAAAATTGCAACAGTGCACTTCATGTCCTATAAATGACAATCTAGCTTTTAGACTCAACCCATGTACCAACATTGCATCAGTGTGGGAAAATGCAAGAGAGATGTCGGTACTTACTCTCAGGCAGAGTGACAAGTGCTATACTATGAACAGCTTGAATGAAACTCAACAAGGAAAAAAGCTCTCCTTTTGGGTTGAAAAGCAACAGCAAACAAAGAAATGTGCCCTGCATTAGCCTATGCATACTGATTAAAATTATCGCATTTTACTCTTTTCAAGAGCCCTGGAGTACAGATATTTCTTCTTTTTTTTGCAATTCTTTCTTTCTTTTTTTATGCAATTCATAGTTAATGACCCTGTTTTGATACCAGAAATGTAAAGTGAAAGAGATTGCCTCTTATCCCCGTAACATGTACGTAGCTTCCAGTTCTGTGTAGCTTTCTGTCTGTCTAGCTTGTAGTTATTTCAATGCTCTCAAATACGGTTAGCCTCACTTGGAGTTCATATATTACTTTATGCATTGTTCCACACACTGACATATCGAAACAGCGTCGTAGGTTTGTGCTAACGCAGATACATGACACTTCTCAGCCATGCGCTGTATCCCTCAAGTTCAGGATTGTACATTACAGATTACCTTTATCTCAAAAGTACCTCCTTACCAGAAACAAAACTACAAATAATTCAGATATACACAATACTGCTTGTACCATGCTTGCCATGAAATCCACATATTAAAGATAGCCTATTGAACATGTAATAGGTAGCTAAATGATGATTAACGAGAACTCTCTGATCTTTCATCATGAGTTGTCACAGTCCATTTGAGCAGTCAGGTGCTTGATGCAAGGACCTTCCCTGGGTGGCTTAAACCTTTTAGCTTTATCTAATGTGACCCCACACTTATACCAGATAAGATTATGGCCAATGCAGTCTTGAGATATCAAAGGCACTCTTTCTTATTCTACCAAATGATAGTACAAATTGAATTCTTAGCACACCCTAGTCTTTTTAAAAGAAATTTGAAGGTTGTCATTACTTTCAGTTTAGTCATTAAGCCAATGTATGATTTTTTTAAACCCTGTGTGAACATGCCGTCTTTTAGAAAGATCAGGATGAGTGCATTTCCAGGGTTGTAAGAAGAGGGTCGAGTCAAAGACTGTTCACTTTCCATGTTACAAAACAAAGCTGTACATGATATGTGTTACAGAATGTATGCAGCATGGATGTATCTTTCTTGTCTTTTCTCTTTTTGAAGAATAAAAAGAAAAAACAGAACAAGAGAAAAACAGCAACACATTTACTCAACAACTAACCAACCAGGGACAAGTTCTTTTCTTTTTTCTTTTTTTTTTTTGATTAGCAAAAACATACTATGCATGCTGACTAATTCTTAAAAATGGAAAAGGAAAACTCAAAAAAGAAAATAGTACACAACATGTAAATTATTGCACAAGAGAAAGGCTCGAAGTTTTGCGTCAATGCAAGAGTATTGCCCCGATACAGATCATGCATTCAATGGGTAATGGAAACGGGGTGTGCTGGTGCAGAGCACATGGTCTTAAGCTTCCACCAGACTGGTGAAAGTGGAGTGTTAGGGTTGGGGCAAATCTACAAGGGGCTGGGAATAAACAGGGGACTAATGGTGGACATAGCTGCGGGGGAAAGGTCCCATAGTTCGGCCTTCTACTCTGACTTTATTTCGGTACTCAAAGGACGGTCACTGTGCCATTTTTTCATGTGTTTCTCCAAGGTGCTGTAGACACTGAAGGGCATCTGACAAATTTCACACTTGTACACGTCTTTGCCCACCTGACCGTGGGTCTTCATGTGGCGAGTAAGTTTGGAGCTCTGGGCACAAGCATAATTGCACAGCTCACACTTGTATGGTCTCTCCCCTGTGTGGCTGCGCCGGTGCACTGTCAGGTTACTGCAGTTCTTGAACACCTTGCCACAATACTCACAAGTATCACTCCTGCGGCCGTCCTTGGAGTTGGGCCGCCCAGGACCCCCGAGGTGTGGTGTGCTGCCCCCACTGCCTGTACCACTGCGGCCCGACATCCCACCGTCCAGTTCCCCCGGAGGGGTCGAGAAACGCAGACTACCATTCTCTGAAGAATGCTCAGATGAGGAGGCGAAGGGCGATTGTCTGGAATCCCCAAAGTTCAGAAAAGGGTCCTTGAGTTGTCGTGAGGCGGCATAGCCAGCCAGCCACTGGGAGTAGACGTTCTCCGTGTTTGGGATTGTGGGAGTGGGTAGGTCAAATTCTTTTTCCAGCTTGATGCGTTTGGAGAAAGGACTGAGTGGACTAGGGCTACCCAGAAGCAGTTTTTTTGAGAGGCCAACAGAGGCAGATTCATTAGGGGATGCTCCCCGCCCGTTGACTGTTGAGACAGAGCCCTCTTCCCCACGATCTGTTTCCAACACTGAGTCCCCATCACACATCTCGCGATTGTGGTGATGGTCTCGGTTGAGGTGGTGATGCAGGTGGTTCTCCTGGGCCATGGCATTTCGTTTGTGCGCGTTGAGGGCTTCGCTGAAGTGATGCATGCTAGCGGCCAGGCCCATTCCTTGCATCACCTCAGGCAGTGAGCGAGGGATGGGCCCCTCATCAGCAACTCCTCCCAGTCGGCTTCCGATACCACCGTTGTTTTCATGCTGACGTCCTGCTTCAAGGTTCAACCCAAAGTGATAGCTATTGTTGTTTCTTCTGGCAGCCCTCTCTCCGTTCTGCTCTTCTTCCTCCTCTACCTCCTCTTCCTCCTCCTCCTCATCTTCTTCCTCCTCCTCTTCCTCTTCCTCTTCCTCCTCTTCCTCCTCCTCCTCTTCCCCATTCTCACGTAGCATGCGGTTATTCTCACTCTTCAACTTGGCCACCACTGACTTAAGGGCATTGCTTGCACTTCCCAAGTGCTCACTGGTACCAGGCTCTGGAGAGGAAGCTGTTGAGAGACCATCTTCTGACTTGCCCGTGTTTGGCGAGGACGATTTGTGCATGTGTGTCTTCATGTGGCGTTTCAGTTTGCTAGCCTGTGTACAAGCATGATCACACAGGTGACATTTGTACGGCTTCTCTCCTGTGTGGCTGCGCCGGTGCACAATTAGATTACTCTGAAACTTGAAGGCCTTGCCACAAAACTCACAACACTTTGATTTCAAGGGGGTGGTAGCGGAAGGGGTTGCTCCTGCTGAGGGGAGAGGGGTGGTAGGAGTGGTCTGAGAACCCACAGGTGACTGCATGGAGCCTGGAAGAGGGGGTGGGGTGGCAAGATATGGAGGTTTGCTGCCCCCTGCACCTCCTGTGCTTCCGCTTCCCCCTCCTGTCTGGAATGGCTGGAGCAGGCGCTGCATGGGGCTGGGCCGGCTGGGGGATAGTGGGGGAGTGGACCCTGAGGTGTTGCCCGCCAGCTCCCGTAGCCGCCGTGAGAAGTCCATTGTCGGAGGCGGGTCCAGGGGCAGAGGGGGATTGAGGCGCAGCACCCTGTCAAAGGCACTCGGGTGGTGGGCTGCCAGCGCCAGCTCCTCTGGGCTCAGGTGTTGGGGGTCCAGGTGGTTCCTTGGAGGGGGGCTGAAGAGGGGTGGCGTGGGTGGGAAACGCTGATGATGGCCCCCACCAGCAGCGCCAACGGCACCAACTCCACCCCCTATTCCGACGCTGTCCCTTCCACCTGAGCCCGAGCCAGGGATGCGGAGGAGGTTGAAGGGGCTTGCGTCAGGAGGCAGATGGAGGCCGTGAAGAGGAGGCTGAGAGGGGCAGTCTGCACCCCCACCCAGGGAAGATGGCCCACCCATGCGTGGGGTGAGAGGGCTGCCGTGTTCACTTTCCAGATAGATACGGAAGCCGTGGGTGTTCTGAGCATGCTGCAGCAAGAACCAGGCACTGCCATAGGACTGCTTACATGTAGTGCAGGTGTAGGTGGTCGGCTCCTCCTTACCTGTTATAACAGAGAAGAAAGAATTGGGTAAGGAGGAATTTAAAACTATTAAAAACATTTAACATGAGGCATTAATATAAGAACAAGCCAATATCAGAGTCTGTTAAGATGTAACTATTTTCTTCACATCCATTTTTGTTTTTTTAAAGGCTGCAATGTTGTTAATTTTGGAAACATTCACACAGCTGTAAATAAAAAGTACTGTGCACAGAATAAAAAATCCATGAAGGACAACTCTTTTCAACTTGGCTGAACCAATTTTTTATTTGAACCTTAGGCCTAACTGTTACAGCTTTTAAAAGTGGTCGGCACATGGTGTTGAGGGCTTTGCAAATACAACAGTAGCTGTTATTGAGGTCATGCCCCACATGAGTAGCATGTGAGAAGTAGTGTGTGTGTGTGTGTGTGTGTGTGTGTGCATTTGTTCTTCTCACAGACTGCTCTGGGACATAATTTCTCCCTTTAGACTGACTGTGAGTCCTCCATTGTCAGCAGGAGAACAAAGAAACAGGGCTATCCCGGCGGACTACCACTTCCCACTGATCTACCAAAACAGAGGCCCGCTCACAAACACACATACACTCACATGCAGGAGAGGCAACAGAGAAGAATCCTTTAGTCCTTTAAATTACTGCTTCCTCAATTCTGCAGCAACAGCATAAATACATAAAAGTTTATATGATATCTGACGAACTAGGAATGGTTTTTACTCAGTAATATAGCTGAGAAAAGGTTGGCGATTTATTATTTCAAAGTATAACCCAATCAGTAAATACCGGCTCAGAAATGATTTCTTTTTTTGGCAACCTAAGAATAAAAATTCATTGTACACAAGTTTATTCATGTATACTATATTCCAGTTATATTCTTTTATGTAGTTTTGATAGTCCAGCACCGATCACCCCACAGACAAATGCACATACGCATACTCTCCATTCACAGACAGAATAAGACACCCCAGCCGCCTGAGGAAAGTAAAACAGTAGGAGTGTAAAAACATTTTGGCTCCAACCAGAGAGGAAAAATAACCCCTCAAAGCTTCTTCCCTCAGTTAAGCATGCCGAGTCACTTTGAGACGGCGACGAGAGGAACATTTAAAACAATAATTGCCTTTGAATGGCCTCGGCGATGATGACCTGTGGTGGGACCCGCAGTGCATGTGTAATCTCATTAGGGGACCGAACGGACGGCCATCAGCTCGTTTACAAGATTAGATGACAGACAAACCCCCGTCGCTGCCATGCAGAGCCTTCCACCATTAAGCACAGTGCAATGTGGGTGCGTTTGACAAAGTGAACAAACAGAGATACACATTCATATGTGAAGACACAAATAGATACACACACAATCAAGCAGAAATATGCTTGAAAACAAGAAGGTTAGACATTTATGTCATATTTCAGGAAATACCATCAACAATAAAAATGAATTAAGGTGGACAGTTAAGTCCTTAAAACATTCTTGTGACCATATGTGGGCAAAGAGCTACACAAAGGACTGGAAAAAGACACAAGAAAAAATATTTAAAGAAAAAATGCTGCTGTGAAAGTAGGCCAATTTTATTACACACTTTGTTATTTTGTTTTTTTAATATTAAATAAAGCAATTACAAGCACATACTTACAAACATAGTAAACCCTATAGCAGGTATATAAGGAGAGCATAAATACTGGTAGGCAGCCTCACTACCCCAGAAATGAATTCATTTCTCCATTAATGGCAACCAAAAATTGTTCTTAACACACTAAAACTTTATAAAGTTTGTAGAAAAATCTAAATATTTAAAATCTTTTACTGTCACATTTTAAATTGTGGTCAAAGATAATATGTGTGCCCTTCCAGGTGTGGGTAGAAATGCAGTTATTTATGGGATAACAGCCACGACAATTATGTCAACATCCAACAGTGTCAAAAGTTGCTGTAATATTATTGCAAAATCAGAATAAATAAACAGATGTCATTCCAGGGGTCATGATATTGATGCTAATTATCTCAGATGATTTTTTATGTAAAAAGCTATTTTGCTGTAACATGTCATGAACAATAAATTACAAAACATCCCATTAATATGTAAACAGGTAAGGTGGGTTGTAAAAAATACACACAAAACAGGACAAATCGCTCGCTAATTACCAGCAGAACGACAAATTAGGAGTGAAACTAAAAGGATGTCATGGTTTACATGGAGGCTTTTATACATCTGCACACTGCAATTTACCTCTAATAGCCAGAAAGAGAGAGTCAGAGAGGTTGTGGTGAAAAAACTGATTTAACACATATCTGCAAAGGGAACATTTGTGTATGTGCTCATGAGAGTGTGTGTATTTAAAAGAGTAATTTCCCCCCATGCTATGGGACTTCAGAACATACATAAACACTAATTTAAATTGGCAAAGATGTGATTTTATTGACAAAGACTATACTGAAGTATGTTGTTGTCAACTACAAACGTGGATGCTTGTAGACAGGGGTCCTGTCTGTTAACGTATTTCAGCGTGTGGAAGATTCCTTTCTTTCATTTCCTCCTCCTTCTTTGTGACCATCCCTCCCTTCTCACTTTCTGTACACACACAGACACACACTTATCCCACATGACCAACAGTTTGGAAAGGCAGCTAAATTATGGATCATTAAAATCGGCACAAATTACCACTAATTGTGGCCACCTGCATCAGATCTAACCTGTGCATATCATTTGCATTATCAAGACCAGGGAGGCTTCATTTATTTATTCATCTTTTTTCTCCTCTGGTTAAACCACTTCAATCCTGGGCACTGACAGTATTGACAATAAAACTGCACTTTTTCCACTTTAGTTGAATCAGGAGATGGGGTTATCCTTTCGGTACACATTACGTTTCATATGGGAATCATCATTTATCCAGCACGGGCGCAGCCCTTTCCTTTATTGACCAGATCCATAGTGTGGAGTTTGCTTTTCTTTTGCTTAAAATGAAGCTGTCACATTACCAAACAGTAGGTACAGTCTCAATAGTGTATAGGCCGCTGTCTTCTTTTGCCTCTGAAAGCAATTTCCAAACGAAATTACAATGGGAATGTGGCATGTGTATAACCACAACACAATTGAATGCAGAGCTTAAAATAGTACTAAAATATCAAAGTGTGTCACATATAAGGTTCTGCAAATAAAGATAATACACAGGGGCCTATATTACAACCTGCACATTTAAGAAAATTGAACATACATTATCAAAATTGTGCTGGCATGGTTTTGAAGTGGATGCACTTGTTGTGGTATTGTCAAATATTACTGAAATCTTGTCATGGTTCCTCAATATATAGATACTATTGAGTAGTACTGTATATAGTATTACATAGTAGTACTGTGCATAGTATATAACACTGGCCTTTGTATCAGCTAAGCGGATCATCCTAATAACTGGAAACAACATAGGTGTTAACCTAGGTGTTTCAGCACAGGGAGCTGGTATAAGGACTTTATGAACTTGCTACCAATGGAACAGACAGCTCTAACTCTCCAAGACAATGATAGGCCTGTTGAACTTGATGGACCCTTTAACTTTATTAGATCAGGTCTTGATAAAACCTTGAAAAGAAGTCTCATATATCATACACGTGTATCTTACACTTTTACACACACACACACTTCTTTCTTTTTGTGTTCTGTTTTGCTTTCTTTTTTTTGTATTATTTGTCATCTTTGTATTGAAAACTATTAACTAAAAAAAGCATATTGTTGTTGTATGTAATTGCACAATTTTGCTTTGGAATGTGCCATTATCCTACTGCAGTTACAAGAGATTTCAATAGTGATGCAGGATGTCAAATCATCTATTCAAAGTCAAAATGATGCTCTGGAAATTAAAGCAGTCACTCTACATTCACATTATAAGTGTTCAAAAGGACATTGGTATTGCAAGTACCCCAGAAGACTCCTCTCAGGGGCACACTAGTGGGGGAAATAGTCAAAAATTACTAACCATTGATAAAGCCCAGATTACATGTATTATCATGGTTACTTGTCAAATAAATAATGTGACAGACTTTTTAAAATAATATAGGAGTCCTCCCTCCTCTGAAAGGTGCACATGGTTTAATGTAGAAGTTCCCAAGCAGGGGTCAAGACCACCTCAACACAAGGGGTCAACTTTTTGGTTGAACTGGTCACACCTGGCATGCATCAAATGATAGCAGGTAATGACAAGAACCTTTGTTTTGAGAGGGCATATGCCAAACTGATGGAAATCACTAGTTTACTCAGCTTCTACAATTGCAAAGAAAAAAACTGTTTGTCTTTGAATGTGTGATTGTGCTGATTCTGACATTGGACTCTAAGAAAAATCCTTTGAATCGAGTCCTAAAAATGTAAAAGTGCCTGAAGTGATTCAGTTATTTTTACATGCATGAAAATGGATGCATTGAAAGGGTAAGGAGGCCCACTTAGGCTGTGTATGGACAGGGCCCAGATTTTTTTGCTACACTGAACTATATCAGCTTCACCAAGGAAAACTGTAAAACGCTGACAGCACAATGATTATACAGAGTAAAAGGACTGTTTTCAGACAAAGATATGGGCAAAATATTGAGAAAAACAAGTGCAAGGCACAATAGTGTAACTCTTGAGCTAATACGCTCCTTTTTGACTCGTAGCTCAGACTTGTCTGCACACTGATTGAAACTGTAAGGTTAATGGATTTTAGAGTAGGCGACCGCTCCACTCTGTCTCTCTGTAATATACTCCCATCAGCCACTTCATTAGGCAAACTCTCCACCACTGGGAGGTAGAAAAATGAAGTGAGAAAACGGAATGGAGAATGGTAGATGAAGATAGATAGAGTCAGAGAAAGGGAAAGAAAGAGATGAGATAGGAGAGGTAATCCCTCTGGTTTAAGTTTAGATAGAGGTGAAAAATACCTGCTGCAACTTTTAAGTTTGGATACAGCAGGGATGTTAAGAGGGGAAAGAAGGAAGAGAAGAGAAGGGAGGGAGGATGGGGGTAAATAATCGCATCCGGTTCTTTACCTGGGGTAAATGTCAAAGCCATACAGCCACTAGTGAGACTCCGGAGAACACACACACGCACAGTTCCAGAAATGTCCTACTACTCAATACCAGCCATGCTACAGTGACAAGCACAGGCATTAAGCCCTATTAAGCCAAGGGCATTGCCTGGACACTTATGTGGAGCGAGATGGGAGAGGGAGGCAGTAAGGCAGCGCGGCTCATGTTTCATGACACCTTTCTGTGTGTGTGTGGGTGTGTATGTCTGCGTGTGTGTGAGGAACAGAGAGAGAGTGTGTGTGCAGCAACTTCCCCTGGCTCTATCCATTCCTCTCAGAAGGAAGTGTAGCGCTCTGATCCAATGGCTGTCAACGGAGCTAAAATAAAGCCAGTGCAAACTGAGGAGACGCACTGTACATCCAGGGAAGGGTGCTTGTTCAGGCCAAAATGCACTGGAAGCATCAAACACTTTTTTAAATGCATCAGATTTTATCAAAAGCGCAATGCACACAGATGTTTTTTGTGTCACAATGCGTTAAATGTCCAGTGTGTAAGATTTATGGGGATATATAGGCAGAGATGGAATAAAATAAGTATATTAAGTATATTTTCTTTAGTGTGTAATTACCTGAAAATAAGAATTGTTGTTTTTTCGTTACCTTAAAATGAGCTGTTTATATCTAAATAGAGATGGGTCTTCACCAACGGAGATTGCCATGTAGCACCACTACGTTTCTACTGTAGCCCAGAACAGAAAAACTAAACACTGTCTCTAGATAGGGCCATTCGTGTTTTTGTATTAGCCACCATAGTTAGCAGCCCCTCTGCAACGAGAGCCTTGGGGAAAGAAAACAGATTTTTAACATGAAACTGCTTTATTCAGTGTTTTTACCAGTTTAAATCACCAGGTCTGTTTGTTTTGGAGAGGAGGAGACCTCAGTGGATATTTCAGCTCCCGCTGAACACTGAAGGAAGTCTAACCGGGAGACTTTTCAGCTGGTTGCAATCTGCAGTCCTCTTAATAATTTCTTATGTCAACTCTCTTCTAATCCTTGTCATGTGAACCAGTGTTATTCTATACAAACAGCACCTACAGTACAATACAGTTTGCTGAATTAATGTGCCTGCAGCTCATAATAGCACAACTGTGTCAAATGATACACCACAAACATCACTTTCTTGCTTAAAAGGTTCACTTGAAAAGACCCCCTCTTCTTTATATAGTCTTAAAGAGTTCTTCTATGGTGGAAGCCGACTGAAGTACTCGAGGCAAATTAATATTTTCTGCTGCAAGGA
This sequence comes from Epinephelus moara, assembly GCF_006386435.1. Lineage (NCBI taxonomy): Eukaryota > Metazoa > Chordata > Actinopteri > Perciformes > Serranidae > Epinephelus > Epinephelus moara. Next base: position 10,044,657 of record NC_065524.1, read on the forward strand.
CACATGACTGTCCACAAGGGTCCACAAATGTCTGCATGACATAAATTCTGCCAACTGCTCATGTCCATGAACATACACATGTGTAGGCTGCACATGGTGTAGAAAAGCAAAATCAAAAGGTTTAATATATTAGGCCTCTTTGTGGTACTATACAAAACACTGGAGAGTGTACATGTAAGACAGCAGCTCATGAGGCCAGCAACACACTTACATGAAATAAATTCTCTTTAATGAATCCACCTCATAATGTCAGCCTGCGTAACTGTCTGTTCTTCAGCCAGTCATTCTGTCCTGTAAATTAGCTGGATTGCCACCATTACATCCCTCTCCGGCCAGCTGGGAAACAAAAATGGATGCCAGGGCTTGGCTACCAGCTAGGACAGACCGACCACTATCTTACTGGCCTTATATGATTTTATCCATCTCTACATTCTCAATTTGTTCTTCTTTCATTCACTATCCATTGTAATACTCTTTATCACTTCCTTCCTTCTAGCTCTCTATCCTCCCTTCCTGTCTCACTATCCCCTATCTCTTACTTTCTTTGTACTATGTAGGGCCGTCTCCTTTACAGCCCTCCCTCCCCACCTCCTCCATCCTCCCCCCCCTCTCTTTCCACCCATCGGTGGCTCTCCGGTGGTGTCCTTGGCTGGGTCCACCTCTGGGTGAGATGATAGTAATTGAGGTAATGGAACATCGCTGAAACAGGATTAGGTACGCATACAGGGAGTGAGGGACAATGTCCCTTAATACAATTTGGGATTTCTGTCTGAGCCTCAGGCTTTCAGGATCTGCTGCTTGTATTTACATCTGGGCATCGCAGCTCACCCCTGATCACCCCCTGCTTTATCTTAAAGGGATACCTGGACATTTCACTATAATTTTAGCCTTCTATTAAAGTGCACATGTGTTATAATGTCTAAAGGCATTTGAATGGGTAAAAAAACCCAGAACATTTGGTGCACATTTTCTGAGCACTAACCTGACCTTTGACCTTTCTACAGAGAGGGGAGGAAGGAGAATTTCCAACATTTGTACAGCTTACATATAAGACAGTTAGTTAGTAGATGAATGATGAATAGTTTTAAGGTAGGGCCATAAACCAAGCTTTAGTATTTAATTGGTTTGGGGTGAAAATGTGTTGAAACCACCAACCAAAAGCACTAGTATTTGAAAACCTGGGAAAGAGATTCAGCAATCAACCATCTTTCTCGAGAGTTACATGCAGCACCTTTAAGATAAGGCAAATTACAAGGAGTTAGGCAATAATCTGATGATCACACTTAAAAAAATTACGATGGGGAAATGGGTGAAATAACATGAGTATGATCATTCCATGATAAGGCAGTCTGTTCATGTCTGTTTCACCCTCACCTTCCTTCTTTCTTTCTTAAAATCCATATTTATTTTCAGTGTCACATATAAGAGCTTGCTGATCAACACTCAGATAGCCTCCTCATATGTCATGACTCCCACAATATGTTTGTACTGTAACTGATACACTGCCCTACTTAAATAAAAACACTTTCATGACTCTGGGAGCCAGCCATACCAGAGAAAATGATTTTCAAATGGTTTCTGCAGAACATGGACATTATCGACTCCATTGTCATAACCCAGCCTCCCTCCCTCCGTCCTCCCTCCATCATCACCCACTAAAGTGCAACAGTTGTGGCTTTCTGCTTCAATCCCAACAGTCAGTTATACTGCCCAAAAGCACTTTACCATAACATTGTTGTCATGTGAAAATCTTGTTACCCTAATTATGGCTCTTTTCATGTTTTAATTTCAGAACTGCATGTTCTTCTTGGAGCTGGGGGAATTCAATGACCCTTGGGCATATATGAAACCATTTCAAAACCCTGTTGGTTAGACTCAAAAACGCATGGTGGTCAAGTTCAAAAACACCGTTGTTAGGAAATCCAGGACACCAGCGAGAATAGGAACATTGTTGCATACTTGAATGGCATCCTATTAAATTGTCACAAAAATTCCTGTAATTGCTATTTAGGCATCATAAACTGTCATACCAATGTCCTGGGCTACATTCTACCACAACTTCCAGTATAGCCCAAAGAGAAGAGATCTGCACTCATCTCCTCTCCCCCAATTATTTTCCCCTCTATGCTCAAGCTTTCTTGCTAACTGGACAGCCAACAATTGGAATGCAAACAGTGGCAGCTGGTGTCCTGTCCGCTCACTGAAGGGAGCGATGCAGTCAAATAAAAACATGACTGCAATTGCTCAAAAAGGCGGTGCTCTGTTTGGAAGGAATCAGCCTCTATTACTGGCTACGAGTTGCCGGCTAGATCAAAGCAACTTCCTGAAACACTGCTGGTACGAGAAGAGTATGCCAATCCTGATGCAAAGAATGGTTGTGTATTCATAAAAGGGGGTGGACAAACTACATGAACTACCTTACAATATATGAATTAGGAGTAGGGATCAGTATTCCTTGCCTTGCGGTCACATAGCATTATGTACTGTTTTTAAACTTTCCCTCAAGAAGGAAGGGCTCTACTTTTTTGACAAATAAAGAGAATTAATTTCTGTATCCCATAAATGTTCAGTGGCGTATGTATCTGCCGGCCAGGGAGGCCTTTGACCATTCACAACATTCTTGGAGATATAATTAGAGGCAGATAACCAACAAGCATGCCCATTTTATGCAGTGGCTAGGTGTACAGAGGTGTGACAGTGAGCAGGAATTGAACCTTTCTATTAAGCTCTCATTCATTACACACTACTTCCATCCATTTTGTGTGTCAAACCCAGCGCAACACCAAGAATGTTTTTAAGGGGAGACTGTCCGAAAGTGTGCACCAATATGTACAATTCAGGACTAAAAGACACTCAAAAGACAGAGTTCTTGGAGAGAGTTCGGACAGGCAATGTGATGCAGATTTTCACCCTGTCTCTGAGTGTGGCCATTTACAAGGTATAATCATGCCTTTAGACATTATAGGATAATCATTTTGTACAGTCAAGCTTATTGAAAGCACCCTTCAGTTGCACCGTGAGCTCTAAGGTGTACCCAGTAAGCGTCCCTCCATCTCGTCAGCAAAATGAACTCATGACAGTTTGGACAGAGTTTTTTTGACTAAAGGAGTATAAGTAATCAAGGTTATTGGATATTTGGACTTTGGGACCACTTTAAAGGTAGAGTCACAACTTTCTTACGGCTCCCTTGTTTACCATGCTAGTGTTATGGTGAATCTGAGTGTGTAATACTTTAGTGCTAATGGTTTCTGTATGAAGAATCTAACTGAGCTAACAATACATAGCATGTCCATGATGACTAAAGTCTAAAATTCAACGTTATATTTTAATGTGCGGTGCTTTGATGCTTAGAACCAGCTTTAGCACATTAAAGCTAGCTCATTAAAGCCAGCTCATTGAAGTGGGTTGCCCGCGGCGATCAGCCCCCTCACCCCCTGTTAAAAATTAAGAAATGGCCTGCTGACTTACTCATGTTTCTTCTACTGCCTTCTGTAGAAAGAATCACTGAGTAGGTTTACATGTGTGCTAGTAACCCTGTTGGCAGTCTTGTTTTGTTTTGATCATATTTAAGATATGATGTTTGCATACAACATGAAGGAACCTGTTTTTTCATTTCCCTGTTTGCATGGTTACAATGATGTGATTATCTGCATCTGTCAAGCATTTGTTTCCACCCCATCTCAACAACTCTTTGCCACTGTTTAATTTATGCTCATATTCTGGTTATAATCTTGTTTTTGGAATGTCCTGATAAACTGGCTCAGCTTACCACTATCTGTCAAATTTGACTTCTTCATCTTAACACTCATCTGGATGAAAGATAAGAGTTCTTTTTTCATTTGAATTACCAGTGTCAAGGCTACACTTTTACTTAAGCTTGTGGAACATCATGCCTATCTATCATCAACAACTACTTTGCATCTTAAATCAAGGACACTCTTGCATGAATAAGATGTATCTATCAGAGTATTCCAGCTAGCATGGTTTGGTTATCAAAAATAAGATAAGGGCTTATCAAGGTTTCTACGACCAAAAAATAAACAGGCTATTGAAAAATTGTGATCAAAACCAGGATACTGACATACATGTAAACATAGTGATTGAAAACTGCAAGGCCCTAATGTATCTGTGAATGTCTCGACATGCTCAATACAATCACTGGAGTGTTAGCTTTTCTTTGTAAGTAAAGTTCTGGAAATCTGGAAACTTAAAAACACCTTTTCATTTTTCAAAGAAAGCTTTTTAATCCACTTTAAAGTTGTCAGATTAATAGATATTGAATATCAAGGTAAAAAGCCAAAATACTGTCACTGGTAAAAACCTACATTTGTTGAACCTAAAATAGCTCTTTTGCAAAAAGAAGCCTCCAGGCCTGACAATAATGATCTGGTATTTTTATGGAAGACAAACTATGAACGCATTTGAATTACCAAAAACAACAATGGATTATTGAGCCAGTCTGATTACATGCTGTGTGTGCATGGATGTGCGCGAGAATGTGTGTATCTGTGTGGTCCTGCTGAACAGCCACTCTAGGCTGATGAGCAAAAATATCAATACCGTCTGTCCCTATGTGTGTGTGTGTCGGGGGATATATCAATACCTTCTGTCTCTGTGTTTGGAACCCCTGCTGGGCTACAGACTGTGCTATCTGCAACTCTCTCACAAGTAATCTACTTGTGTGTGTGTGTGTGTGTGTGTGTGTGTCTGTCTGTCTGTGTGTGTGTGTCCGTGTCCATCCAACCACCCATTATAGCTCCCATGTGACAAAGTTTCCTCTTCCTTCTCTTTGTCACACACACAAACACACACTCCCTCTCTCTCTCTCTCACACACACACACACACACACACACACACACACACACACGGTAATGTATCTCGTAAAGTCTGTTCTAATGACACAGCCAGGGCCCTTAAACTGTGTTTATAAATGTAATTAAATGGACCGGCCTTTGTAGAAGCATCCAAGCGCACTGCAGCAATGATCCAGTGTGTGTGCATGTGTGTATGAGTGAGTGTGTGTGTCCATTTGGAAGACCGGTACTCACGATGGCAGGGACAGCCTCCACTTAACCCTAAACCACCATGGTGAAATTACAGAGCATCCAAATTACAACACTTATGCGAGCAGAGAGAGAGACAGACAGACAGACAGAGAGAGAGAATGGGGTTTGAAAGAGGAAACTTGGTCCCAACACACACACACACACACACACACACACACACACACACACACAATCCTGACTGACTCAGCTTGTGGACTTCTACTTGAAACCCAGAATGCAGAAACTTTCTTTCAACTCCTAATCTGTTGCAGATTGGTGCCCCTAAATCAGATTTTATGTGGTCCCTTCAGGCTGGTTTTGACGTTGCTGTCATGCAGCCATTTGATTGATAACATCCTTTGTCAAACTGACAGTTTACATACTAGATGACATGCTGTGTCTTTTGCGTTGAGTTCTTAAACAACTGTGCAGTTCTTACTCTCGTTAACAAGTAAATTTTTTAGAAATAAATTCTAAGATTTAATGACGGTGCTGGTAAGCAGATGTACAAGAGCTAAATGTCATAGTCCATGTTCAGACAGACAATAGCACTGACTGACAAAAATGCTACCCCCTTATTCATTTCAATGAAGTCAATGTGTTGACACAGTAGGGTTCTGGCAAAACAACATGTCCTCTGGCAAAAAAAAATTCCTGGATCAACTTCTGCTGCAAAGTTAAGCGACATCATGAGGTAATAAAATGTCTTGGACAATCAAACACACGCAAGCACACATTCTGGGTAGATTACTTTGTAATATGAATGTTTTGATTGCAGATCAAACATCATACTCATGGGTCTTTCACTCAGACTGACCTTCCTGGTACATCTCTTCAGTAGCTGAGGCAATACATACCTAATCTCTATAAACAGATATCTGCATGCAGAATCTGTAGACAACAAGAAAAGATTTCTGTATCGGAAGCATTCTGGTTTATAGTCCAAGTAGTCATGTTTGAGTGGGCTTTGGTTTCATGCAGGTACCTTTATATGTAAAGAGCAAAAAGGGCACAATGCATTGGCCGAAATGCAATCTTGGAACCCATGGGTGATCATCTGATGACGGTCTAGCTTTTTGATTGGCTTTTTTTCTAATGTCTGTTTTTAGATATAAGGTAGAATATATGGACCTGTCTAAAGTTGCTAATTGAACTGTAAATAATAACTGGTGCACTGAAAAGAGACGAGTTTTAGTTGGAATATCCGATGGCTACACCAGAACCCTCGAAATATTGGCCGTTCACCCCAAAGCTTAATGTCAACAGACCAATAGCAGGCGGGTTCAGAGATTGTGAAAGATCCACCAGTGCAATGTTCTTTTCAGCCTGACTAGTTATTTAATATTTGGTCCATTTAGTATAGGAGGCATACAGTGTGTGAGCAAACACAATAATATAGAATGCTCAAGGAGTACTGAGTGTACCAAATCATTAATATTACTGGTCAAATCAGTAGCTTTTAGCATTTTTGCTCTCCACAGAGGTGACTTAAAGTGTCATGGTCAGATTGACTATGATATATTGTATTTTACTCCCGGTTTAAAAGAATGAAAGAATGATGCAATAGAAACTCTCATGGTGCAATAACCCTGTTTCAACAGTGATACTATCACTGTCAATCAGCTTGAAAATAATGAACAAATTCCACAGTCAGTTGAATTTAAACGTTCATTATGGACCTTGGAAAAAGAAATTTGATATTAAAGAAACAAGGTCCATTTACTGGTCATAACTTACAGGTCCACTGTGTAGGATTTTGGGGGGATATATTGGCAGAAATGGAATCTAATACGTATATTTTCTTTAGTGTGTAGTCTCTTGAAAATAAGAATCATTGTGTTTGCACTATCTTTGAATGAGCTTTATATCTTCACAGGGAGCGGGTCCACATCTACCGAGATTGCCATGCTTACAGCCGTGTATATCCCTTAAACAGTCAAACAAAACACTGGCTCCCGATAAGGCCATTTGTGTGTTTATATTTTTGCATTTATGTGTCATCCATCGTAGTTAGAAGACTATCTCTGATGAGTAGTGTTGTAAATACACTAATACATGTGTATTAATGCATGAAACTGCTGTATTCTGTGTTTTTACCAGTTTTAATCAATACATGATTTTGTTTTGGAGAGGAAAAGACCTCTGCAAATAATGCAGCTCCTGGTAAAATCCTCCTGAACATGAACAATGAAAGAATTCTAACGAGGTGCAATCCTCAGATGCCACTAAATCCTGTGTTTGAAAGCAGCAGAAAAAGCTATAATAGTTTAATAGGTTATATAAAGCTATAATAGTGATTTCAACAGGATAGTGTCCCTTGGTCTTAACTGACTTTAAAACCAAACTAAATTACTGAAAATGTGTAACTAAAGATGTTTCCAACACAAACAACATAGTAATAATAATCTCAATCAGTTGGCACCTTGAGTCCAAAATCATTCATCTGGACAAGTCCAGTCCAAAGTGTAAGTTACCAAAGTTGACAATTAGAAAAGGTAGTTTTACTATTTTTATCACTAAATATATGTGTCCTTTATTTTTCCTGGAAGCACACACACACACACACACACACACACGCACGCATGCACACACACACTTGTGTCTTAAATCCCTGATGAAACAAGAGCACACGCTGAGAGGAAGCAGATTTTCTTTAGTGCCACAAGCAAAAGGTTGGTGGTCACTGAAGACATACACACTCCCAAACACACACACATTTATACACAAAGCCAGTCTGGTATTGAGTGATCTGCAGGGACCTGCAACAGCTGCCAAGCAGGACAATTCAGTCATCAGTGTGTGCGTGTGTATGTGAGTGTGTGTGTGTGAGTCTTGCAGTGACCACAGTGGGAGATCACTCTGAGCCGAGCAAACACCTCAGCTGGCCGGAGGCCCACACACACACACACACACACACACACACACACACAGAGCTCTTTGCTTCCTCTCTTCATCTAATCCCTCCTCCGCCCAGTTGGTTTCATCCTTCCATCTGTCCATCAACATTGCATACAGGTGGCTGTCCTCTCTCTCCTTTTTCTCTTTTCTATTGCTCAATCCCTTTTTTTATTTTCCACATTCCATCTTTCCCTCTGTCTTCATCTCTTTCACTGCCTCTTTTCTTCCTCATGACTCGGCATTGAAACAGAAAAGAGAAGGGAAGGACAGGGGAAATCAAGGAAGGGGGGGGTAAGGAAAGAAGAAGAGCGTGATGAGAGAAGATGAATCACTAAAATACAAACAGCAAAACACATCTTTACCGCCCACACGCACACGCATTTACGGCAACATGTGGACAAGCTGCGACTCGACCGGAGACGCCACGCTGCTGCCAAAAACCCTTTCGCCTGTCTATTCTTTCACTCCATCCCTCCCTCCCACTTTCCCTCCTTGTTTTCCTCCCTCTATTCTTTCACTCCATCCCTCCCCTCTCTTAATCCCTCCATCTTCCCCTCCCAGGTGGGAAGCACTCAGCGCCGTCTCTTTAATTGTATTCATCCGACAAGGCCAATCGATAGAGGACATATTTAATACAAATTTATGACTATTAGCCATCAGCGATAAAAAGCCTTTTTTTTTTCCTAGATAGCTCTTGCTTGTGGTGAAAGAGAGGAGGAGGAGGAGGAGGAGGAAGGAGAGGAAATACAAGCCATCCTGCTTTTAACACAAACAGCCTCCCACAGTCTCACTGTCCGACCTTGGAGAGATACAGTTTAAGCTGCAAGAAAAACACGAGAATTCAAGATTTTTTTTCTTTTTTTTCAGACAAGGCTTCAACTTCAAGTGGGTCTCGGGTGTATTTGGGAGGTTTTTCAGGCATTTGATTTCAGTGCACAGTTCACAAGAGGATTTCAGGATGGACTCCAGCACAGCGGCACTTTCTGGCAGGGATAATAAATTATTATATAGGCTGGTTATTTTCGCATTTGTGAGATAAACTGCTTCTCCACTATTGAAAAGGCATTAGATAGCAACACAATATATTTAAGATAATGTACATAATCAGGTTTGAATGATAGGCATTTTAAAGGGCAAACTTGAACACTATTTGATGCCATTTCCTCAAATAATTTTCCTGCTTAAGGCAAAGAAGCTAAATATTAAACTTCATAGTTCCCAGATTCGGTCCCTGTTAGAGAGACAAACAGCAAAGGGAGTGTTACGATGAGATAAAGCACGAAGACAAACTCCCCTCAGCGCTCCTTCACAACCTTGTCTACTTAACAAACACATAGGCTTGATTCATTAGAGCTGCAGTCACTACACCCTGAGAGCCCTATCGATCCCCCAGACGTTTTCTACAGGCCGGGGAAAAAACTAAGAGCAGAGAGAAAATAGAGAGATGGAGAAACAGAGAAATGGAGGAAAGGAAGGAAGAAAAAAAAGCGAGAGAGACAGGCTGAATATATGGCTCTGTTAATACGAAGCGAGCAGCAGTTTACCTGCCTCTTTAAATTCATTCTAGTGTGCAAGGCGACTGTGACGGCTCCCGGAGAGAAAAGCCCCCCGCTCATCGCCAAAGGAAATCTTTCGCCCTCCAAGAGAAACAAGGTGTGCATGAGCTGGAACCAAAGTCAGATGATGGAGAGATTTTTGGTTTGTGTGAAACCACCAGTCAAACACATTGGAAAGACAGCAAGGGTTGGTATTTTGGGGGAGTTTGACTCATCCTCAGTGTGAGATAGATTTCACCACGTTAAGCCAGCAAAGCCAGTTTTTATTTGTACAGCTGATTTCACCAACTTGATGGAGTGATATGATATGAAATCACTAAAGAAAATTGTCATAATCAATAATGACCAAAGGAAAATTTGTGGCAGCTCTAAAGTTAAATGCTATATTAAAGGAGAAGTGCGTGGGATTTAGTGGCAAACTCCCGGTTAGAATTCCTTCTGTTTTCACCATTTTAGAGGTTTCTACCAAAAGCCATATTGTCCACAGAAGTATCTTCCTCTCCAAGACAATGGACCTGGTGATTTTAACTGGTAAAAACCCTGAATAAAGAAGTTTCAGATTAAAATGCAGTGTTGTATTTTTTTTTTTTTTTTCATTACTGCTTGGCATGTCGCAGATAATTTAAACATTAAAATCAACAAAGACAGGACTTTCATCATAAAAATCTATGTTTCCTGATGATGTTCACTCATTGCGGAGGAGCTGCTAACTACAGTGGCTGATGTGAAAAAGCCAGTGGCCTTCTCTGGGTCCAGTGTTGGTTCGTCCATTCTGGGCTACTGTAGAAACATTCTGGTGCAACGTGACGCACTCTGCGGATGATGACCCACTCCCTATGTAAACGGCTCATTCTAAGGCAAAAAAACACAATTATTCTTATTTTCAGGTGATTACACAATAAAGAAAACCTACTTATTGCATTACATTCCATTTCTGCCAGTATATCCCCCCGAATCCTACACACTGGACCTTTAAGAAGAGAGAACTATAGAAGCCAAAATATTACCAAAAAAATCCCCTTAAATTTGAAAAGTGTGACATGGAAAGTGTCTCCTCAGTGTCTGGTCCCTGTGGTGGTGAAAAATGGTTCCAGCGAGCCTGTGACTGGTCAACGCCTGCATGAGCATATGGTATGGACCATGTTTCTGAATGATAAAAGACTCGTGACGCCTGTGAAAGCCACTTCTGTTTGTGTGTGAAGCGGCATTCATTTCTGCATACACAAACACGCATGCACACAAACACACACTGACATATGCTTGGGGCCTGGCCACCAGCAGAGGACAAAAAGGCCAGTAAATAATTGAGAAGTGTGAAAAGCAACGGAGGGAAAAAAAGAGAGAGGGTGGTGGGTGGTGCCACAATGCATGCAGTCCTTTTTTTTAGCATGTATGAACTTATATACAACTCTTTAGTAAAGTGAATACAGTATATATGTGAAAACATTTGGATGTCTGGGCATCTACGTACATGTGACAAGTTGTGTGATTATTTCTTTGGATGGATGTCTTTATGTGGGTGTGTGTGTGTGTGAGCCCAAAGATGCTCCATTAGTGATTTGGAAAGTGGTGTGGGGGCCTGGCATTCCCATCAGGCCCAGTATGGCCTAAGTGCTGCGCCACACACACTCCCAAACCCTAACCAACCCCACCCTCATGGGCACAGCGTGGATGCCCAACCCCCCCACCCCTCTACCAACCCTATCCCACCTAGGACGACCTAGTAGCGCCTCTCAGCCGGGTCCAAAACCCCCGCACACACACACATAAGCACACACACACACTCATGGTCCACTAATGACCAAACCCAAACAGCTCCCAAACAACTCTGAAAAGCTATTAGGAGAGGGCATTTTGATGGGGAAGTGATTTTTTTATATGCCATTAAAAGCCATGGATAAAATGGGCGTTCGCGTAAATACAGCCACAGGTCGGAAGGGGAAAGCCAAACAAGGATAATTGAGAAACCATACTTCTCCCCTGAGATAAAGGTAGAGGAGTGTCCACATGTTGCTCTCTGTCAAAGTGAAGAGTATTTAGAGTAAGTAACAAAAAGGACTGGTTTCAGAGTATTTTAAGTGCTTTTGGGACATTCTTTTCATTTTCTGTGTCAAGAGTTTGTCGAGCCTTTTATCACAAGTGCCATGTGATATCCAGTAACTTTTTAGATTCATGTTCTTACTTGAAGAAAGCATGGTTTTGGAGGGTTTATGATGGGTCAAATACACTCCGGACTTTCACCCGGGAGACCACTGTTCTTTTCTCGCGTGAAACCAGAAGTTTATTTTGATAACAATGTAGTGTGCTAGTTTGTGTAGCATGCCAGGCTAGTGATTTATGTCACATGAAGTTACATTGCATGAGTAACAAGCATAGTTATTTTAAGCCAAACCATTATGGGGGGGTTTTCTAAACCTAACCACGTAATTTTGATGGCTAAACCTACGGAAGTACACTGAAAAACATTTTTTTTTTACCTATGTTTCAAGATTATTTTGACTGTATGCATTTAACAAGCAAATACTGTACATTTTCTGTGAAAATGAAAGTGTATTTTAAAAAGACACAATGAATGTAACGAGGGACACACCATCCCTGGACATCCAAAACTGATGCAGGAGGGTACCTAGCCTCATACTTTGACGTGTAGGGCCACTGAACAGATGTCAAGCTGGGGGTGAGAATGTGTAATTATAACCCAGTTGGCAAAAATGCTGCAGGAATGAGCCTAAAGACCTGGACATACATGAAAATTTTACTTCCAGTCATCTTGCAGTCTATGGGGTTTTTTTTTTAATAGGTTTTTGGTCAGATGCCTGAAATAAGGTCTGTGGTTAACACAAGCTTAAGAGACTTTCAAGTTTTGTTCTGCAACATAAATCATGTCAGTAAATACACCGGAATTTTGAAGTTTTTACATGTCTTTAAAAAAGGCAGTTGCTAACACGTGGCTTAATTACCACAGAACATCATCACTCCAAACACAGCTTTGCAGCCTTGCTGTGGTAGTGGCACTGAAGTCATGTGACTCTGATGTAGTTCCTTAATAGCCAGTGTTAGCTTTTTACTTCTGGCGATTGCATTTACGCTTCAAAAATCATAAAAGCGTTGTTCATGTCTGAAGATTATCATGCGGAACAAAACGTGTAATCATGATAAACTTCTGTCAGCCACAGACCTTATTTTCTGCAATTACCCAAAATCCAATGAAATAAAGTCCCACTGGCTTTTTGTCGAGGGAACCAGGGCAACACAAATTTCCAGGTTGGCCTACAAATAAATGTCATCCCTGCAGTTCTCTATAGGATTAATATTACTGGGGCATGGGCGCAATCATGGCCAAGCGTCCCCAGTTCGTCTCTGGCTGGGGACTCTTGTTATGCTTCTCTCCCCTCTTTAACTACCCAATAAAGGCAGGAAATGCCCATTAAATACTTAAAGTAAAATATTACATGGGCAGGTGAGTAATACATATCTGCCCTATGTTTTTACAGAAAGAGTCTGCAAGGTGAGTACATGCTCAGTCAAAGAAATGGAAGGTGTCTCTACAGACGGGACTTAATTACTGTATGGGAGGATGAACTAGTGCATTAAAAAACAGTAATAGCTGGGGCTGTAATTATTATGGGGGTATTACGGAGTAAAAAAAAATCAAACACGTGTGCACCGGATGGGATTAAAGTCACTGACCAGCACATATAATATTAAACTCAAACCACCTCCACTAATCCCATCCAAATGGGGCTTATGGCCACACCCACCTGCACTGGACACCATGTGACAATCTTTGGACGTACTGTCTTGAAACATTTGTGGATGCGTTTTAAATTCCCTTCACATTGTTCCTTTTTTTTTTTAACTGTCATCTGGATTGCCAGCCACTGTCGCTACTGTTAGGTCAAATTAACACTCTTGTACTTTAAACTCTGCTGTGCATTTTAAACCCTGAGATTTCAGGCAGCGAGACGGCAGTGGAGAGAATAGCTCTGGTTCCAGGGTAAACAGGGTCCATTCCTTGCAAGTGGAGAGCACTGGGAATCACGTCAGGTCAAGTTCAGACACGATTTAAAGCCAAATACGCACTGAGGCAACTTTTTCCTAGAAGGAGATGGTGGGCTCGGCATACCTGTTTATTACCGGCCCTCCTCCTCCTCGTCTTTCCCCACCTCCTCCCCTTCTTTTCTATTTTTTTTCTTCTACAATTTTGTCTCTTTGTCTCCTTCAGAACAGAAGAGGGTGAGAGAAAGACAAAACATAAACATCACTCATCGTGGAGCAAACACACCTACACGTACACACACTCCTGACTCAACCTTATTCAGCATTAACAGAAAATCATTCAGCACTTCAGCAGTATTTGTAAGCCCTCGTGATAAAAAAAGAGTGAAAGAACACCAGTAACAAAGAGGAAACATTGAGGCACCTTCGGGGCCTCACACACGCACACACACACACACACACACACTCCTCACATTTAGGGTAGGATATCTTTCTTCTCCTCATTAGCTCTTAATAACCCAGAAGGCCGTCATATTCATAAAAGTTGTTAAGCAATCTTTTTAAAAAATGCTTCCTGATGAGACGGTCACTCAGCCTATTAGAAAAATCTGTCAGTGTTTGCTGGTCTAAATCCTGCAAAACATGGGAGTGGCCAGGGAGAAATTATATCACAGTCACAAGCTACTACATGGAATGGAATGACTTACTACAGCGTCAAATTAACTTTGTGTCTTCATTCAGATTTTTTTTTTTTTTTTGTGCTCTTAATAGATTATAATTTGTGTGGAAAAAAAATCAAGAAACTGAACTGTTGTGAGCTGAAAACTGCTGTGATGTTTTCTGCAACATTTTTAGCTTGATGCTGGCCAAAGTCACACAGCAGGCTGCTTGCTCACACTACAAGACTACGTTTGAATAAAGCACACATATTTCACAACAGTCAGGACAGTAATTAAACAGGGGCACAGCAACCGTAAAACTGCAGACTTTATAGGGGAGAGCCATAACAGGCCTTAGATGAGCTCTGAATACATCTCACACAAAGGACTGATGCAGTCATATTAAAGGGTTTTCTCGGGTAATCAGCATGATGGTCCAGCACAAAGTCCTACTGTTGTAACTGTCACTACATCCACACAGTAGTACTTGAGACAGATAATGTGGAAAAAAAATCATGCTTCCTCTCTGCTAAAGTCTTGCTAGGTCTCCCACCAGCCATGAGTTTGCTCCGGCTGGTGGGTGGTGCTTGGTTTTTGCTCAACATGGGGCTGGGTCACAATCATCATATTTTACAGCTAAACAGTACACTAAAATATGTTGTTGAAAACATCTGAGGTGAGAAATTGGCAATGTAGTGAAAGAATCTTTCTTTTTTTTTTTTGATCAGCGCTGCCTAGTTTGACAGTTTGACCGCAGTTCACGAGCAGCAGTTGACATGATTGACAGCTGCTTTTGAGACTCCTCAACTATGATTGGTTGTTTTTATTCACATGCAGTACTGCCATTAGAAGCATTACGAGGAGTCAGAGAAACATGATTTTTTTTTTTCATAGATCATCTGTCTCTTGTATTTCTGTGTGGCTACAGCGACAATTCTAGCTTTATTTTGCAGCTTTAAAGCAGAGGGTGATAGCGTATAGGTTATGGTGGTGAAGAGGTGTGTTGTACATATGACTTTCAGGCTGGAGACAAGATTTTGCATCCCATCACAATCAGTTAATGTTATCTTTTATTAACTCTAACCACAATCTTTCCCTAACCTTAACCTACTTGCCATGAACAATTAATGAAGATTGTCATGAAACATCGTCATTGATTTTTCCAATGGCAAAGTTCTTCCCTGGCAGCAAAGTTGGTTTGTCACCTTACTGATTAAGTGATTAAGCACAGACATCGGCGTCTCCTCTGTGTCACAGAAACATCATCAGCCATGCAAAAAAACATTATCTGCCTTAACCATAGTGCTATCTATGTTTATACTCTTTAAGATTTTAAAATACCCATCTCTTACATTTTGAGATTTATGCCTCCACCCTAATACAATAAAGAATAATGGAATTTTGTTGCTTTCAGCATTGAAAAATTACATTTAAAAAACATTTACAGCAACATCTCCTTCCAAAATGGAAGTGAATATATGGTGTTCCTATGGTCATTTTCAAAGCAGACATTTTGACTTGTCATAGCAGGTGTTGCTAACAACTTTTTTAACAGTGGTTCTGTTTCCATTAAGTGTCCCAGTTAGCCGGTTAGCCAGCATGTACAACCCCCGAACCATAAAACAGGCTCCCCTGAATAAAATGCCGTTTTTATTAATGTGATTAATTTCACCTGTGCTTTTTGCTGTTATGACCTGTCAAAATGTCTGCTGTGAAAGAAGTTTATTACTCTGGATTATCCACAGACCTCAGTATGAACTGTTGTCATTTGTATTTACCAAAGAAATACAAGAGTCCACAAAAGCTTTTCATAGGAAATTATTTGGATCATTTTTTAAATGTCATCTGAAACAAAATTCTATTCACCTCCATTGTATCAGGGTGGACCAAAACCCTAGACACATAAAACCAAAACTATCTGCACAGCTAAATACCACTGAAAATTTTATTTGGGTGAAATGACCCTTTAACATTTTGTACTTATTGTCCACTTTTTCTCATGTAACCCACATGCCTGGTTTGTATATGGAGCACATTTAGCAGTATGTCAGGTTCACAAATTAATATTTCCAGTTTTCCCTACAGGGCGGCCACTCCGGGACCCTGTAAAATCCTGCACCACTTCTGTTTAAGACACTTATACAATCACTATATGTCTTCTTTTCCCAGACCTGCTACCTGTAAGCTATACTCCCCCATCTCTGTCTGTCTCTGTCCCCCGCCCTCTCTCCCTGTCTCCCATTCCCTGCAGCTGAGCCCAGTAAATCAAGTTGAAACATAGCTCTGCATATGTGTGTGTATATACTGTATGTTGCCTACTAACCGCTGCCAAAAAATGTGTCCCAACCGCCCCCTTACCTCCCTATACGTCTGCCTATAGGAGGAGGAGGAAGAGCCAGAGGGGACGAAGGCATGTGTATGTGTGTGTGAGTATGTGTGTGGGATTAAGTTTGGTGGTATCTGTCAGGGTCATACGGGTTGAAAGAACATATCCTGGACGCTTATCTCAAGTGGTGCAGGGAGAAATCTAACCACACTGGGACTCCCGTCTGCACTTTTTTTTTTTTTAAAGAAATAATGTTATTTGTTTTGGAAAGAAAGAAAGAAAGAAAGAAAGAAAGAAAGAAAGAAAGAAAGAAAGAAAGAATGGTGTGCTAGAGCTGTGCATGTGGAACATACTATAATATTCTCCTTCCAATTTAGCAGAAAACTGCAATTAGCTGTTGGCTAAAATGCTTGAAAACAACCAGTGACAATATTTCACCAGACAGATCATTTTGCAATAATTCAAGATGGATAAAATTCTAAAAAAAAAAATAAAAATAAATATGCCATTAGTTTGAAAATCACAACTCCAGGAGTGGCAGCATCTTAAGAGGAGGAAGTGTAAAGCGATTACTGCAACAGGTTTAAGAAGGCTGCACTTAATAAAGGAAAACTATTTTAAACTATGTTGAATGACAATGATAAACAAGTGAAATGATCAGGAATAGATTATCTGACAGCAGGCCTTTGGACATAGACACGTAAAAGGCCTTTTCTCCCCTCTAGCAGATTACATTTCTTTACTAATTCTAATGCAGGCTTTCTTTGGCATAATTATGCATCATTGAGATCTGATTATAGGATAGCTCTTAAGGCTGGCAGATACTCAATATTAAAGGTCCAGTGTGTAGGATTTAGGGGCATATATTAGCAGAAATGGTATATAATATTTATGATTATGTTTTCTCTTGTGTATAATCACCAGAATCAAAGAATTACTGTGTTTTAGAATGAGCTGTGTATGTCTTTAAATGCATGGGTGTATAACTGGGCAGGCCCAGGGGCCCAGGGGCCCAAGGGCTCAGGGGGCCTCTAAGCCAGAGACTCTGCGGGAAGTTGTCATTATTAACTTGCCATTTTATATCGAAGGGCTTAGTCATTCATGTCAATAACAGAGGCCCTCTTCCTAAAAACAAAAACTGAAGGAATAGCCTAAACATTCACATTCATGACACATTTTAAGTGAGTGTTTTTTTTATTCCCTCAACTCCCTTAACTATAGGAATTTAGATGGGCTGAGTACTCTTTGCAATATGGGCCCCCAAAATCTGTGAGGGGAAATAATAGCATTTGGTACCTGCCCTGCCTGGCCAGGGTGCTCCTGCATCCCCATTGTGTCATAATCCGCCTATGTACATATGGAGCAGGTTCTCTCCCACGGAGTCCACCATGTTGTTTCTATAGTAGCCCAGAATGGACAGAATGTGTTTTCACGCATCTTGGCATCAGCCACCATAGTTCTCCTACACATATGGCTCATGGGAGAAGTTTAAGTTCTGCAAACTCATGACTAGATGCTACTAAATCCTACACACTAGACCTTGAAAGGACTCAGATAAAAAAATAAAATAAAATAAAATAAAACATGAGTGGCACATCACTACTCTTGACTGAGCCCTTATGTTGTTAATTCAAACAGATGGTCTGGTTTAAGGGCCCCCCGATGTCTTTCAGTCCTGGACCTGTGGCCAATAGGCCCATTCAGTCTGATCAGAATTTTGTCGTTTGTTGACAACTGTAAATATTACAGCTTGAATAAGTGTTTTTTTTAAGCTCGTATTAACAGTCTGATAAATGCTCTGGACTAATATGCTGTTTTAGAATATTTCTATGCAACTTATGAGACTAAATATAAAGTTCTTCCTTGGTCATTAGTGTCACGTTCATTACAGGCCAATAATAGTATTGTCACTGGTCATATTTCATCTCATGCAGTCAATAGTGTCAAAGAAGGGAGTCACAGTTACTGATGTAATCCAATCCACATTTACTCCTCTGAGGAAGCATGATCCTGATGGGATGATGTGCTGTTCTTACAGCTCTTGTGTTAAAATATGCTAAAAACGCAACAACCAATTTTAACCCATGACTTGCGTCGCTGACTTCATGTAGAGTTTTCGCAGAGACAGTGTGTGAGAGACGGAGTGTGTGTGTGTGTGTGTGTGTGAGGGGAAAAAGTGTCAAAAAGCCTGCCATATTTAGGCCAGACTGGCACATGGCAAAGGCACAGGCTAACTGTTGCTTTTCACACATCACTCCGTCTCTTTTTACCATCTGCCCTCTCTCTTTGTCTCTGTGTGTGTCTGTATATCGCTCTCTTTTTCTCTGCCGCTCATTCCTAAACTGTCGCTCTCTGCCCAGCTGATACAGGCTTATGTATAACCTCCCACCACCTCCTTTCTTCCTCTTCTCTCCATTAAAAGTGCCTCAAGGTCTCAACAAGGCAGCAGTAAATATCTCAGCAAAACCCCTGACGGCCATCACGGCTCTGTAAATACAGTTTCTAACCTTAAAATGGCTCCTATTTAAATCTTTTCCGCTCAGCAAATGGTGTAATATCAGGAGTGAAAGGCGGTGACAAAGTGGCTATATGAGTCAGAAGACTGGTGGCCACAGAAAAAAGAAACAGGGAGAATCTTTCTCATGGTCCGCTGGTATATTTAGACTAGACGACGGGAGCGCACAACACAAACCACCATGACTCACACAAAAAGAAGAGATTACAGACGCACATGCACAGACACAGATACGCTCATTCATACACAAATCACACTAAAAATCAATCCCATCACAGACAGACACGTTTCACCTCCACAGCCGTTCACGTTTCTCACTACCTGTTTTTGTCAGGCCTGCAGCCAGATGTGTGCGTGTGTGTGAATGTAAAACAAGTGTGAAAGAGGAACTGACCGGTATGTGTGATAATGCTTGGTGGGGCAGGTGTTTGCAGTCAGCCTCATCACTGGTCTTAGCTTGATATGTTCAAGTGAGACAGAGGAAATGGGAAACAAATATTGTCCTGAAAAAGAGCAGCTTTCAGTTGAGAGTAAAAAGTTCCCAAATTTATTTTAATTCAGTTTTTAAATAAGTTGTCATGAAGAAACTGTATAGACTAAGTTGTGAGTCACATACTGCTGAGTGCTGAGAAGTGGCTGCTATACTGTATATACACTGCTATATATAGTGCATACTGTACACTCACTGTAAACTATTTCTGTTAACACACCGCCCTGTGTACAATTGAAACTCAACTCTTAGCTGAGTGTGCTCTTAATGCCTCAGAAACAAAAGTACTGGATTCACCTGACTGGAACTAAAGCCAAAAATACTGGCCGATACATTTTTTAACATTAACACATAATATAAATTAACATTTTTTTTTAAAAGGATCCCTTTTGTGATAAAAAAAAAAGTGCAACACAAGACAGTTCAAAGATAAACATCACAAAGCATATAACACTAACACCAAATACAGCAGCAAATTTTAAAGGTGCACGCCAGTGATTGAATACGTCACTTTCATAAAGTTGGTGGACTTGCAAGAGATGCATTTTTTAAAAGAAGGATCAAAATTGAAACAACAGAAGCTGAAATATTCAGACTTTTAGTTCAAAAGCTCTTGATCCTACATTTCCCATAATGCAACTCAATAGGATCTTTCTGCCTGTTAGATGTCCTTTCAAACTCCATGCCCTCACTTTACAACTCAGGTTGTCTGTCAAATATGTCTCAAGCCTAACTCAAGATAACCCTTATGACATCATCTGGTGTTTTTTTCTGAGACTTGACAAAGCTCTTCCAGAGCCACAGATGACATTATACAGCTGTATACACAGGTTCAGTAGTAGTCCCTGTGGTGAGTGAACCCTGACCTGTGTGTATGAAATCAGTGGTGTCCCTTTGGTGTTTACCCCAAAATCAAAATTATATGTTTTCCCTCTTACCTGTAGTGCTATTTATCAGTCTAGACTGTTTTGGTGTGAGTTGCAGAGTGTTGGAGATATCAGTAGTACAGATGTCTGTCTCTCCAGCGTAATGGAATTAGATGGCACTCAGCTTTGCGTTGCTCAAGAAGCCAAAAAAAAAAACATTTGAAAAACTCAACAGCAATGTCTCTTTTCAAAAATTGTGACCTGATTACTCAAAATAATCCAGAGTATCACGCAGGAACTATTTTCTCTCTTCACCCACCAACTGTATCACCGTGCAGAAGGAAATGTACATCTACCCATGGACATGAGGCTTGTGCTCATGATAGCGTGAAACTTAAGAAAAAATGGCATCCTCCTAAGCCAAGCTGTAATGTTAGCTAGCTCAGTGGTGCTAGATGAACTTAACTTTGCTTCGATGTCTATTATAACTGAGCAAACTCCATCCACTGATAAAGGCCATGGGATGCAGTTGAGAGCACCAGAAAAAACAAGTTTAGATTTAGAACAAAAATATACTTAAGTTGAGATAAGAAAATTAAATCCAATACATTAAAAAAATGCACTGTACACATCTATAATTCACTTTACTGAGCTACAATAAACCTTAAATGAATTAAAATTGTCGCCTTTGTTGTTGTTGTTGTTATAAATACATGTGTCATTTACTGACACTCCTTTGGTGTTTCTGAACAGCAGCTATTTGTATCTTATTTGCTAAATATACATGAATTCTAATCTCCTTGATGAGCTAAAATTGGTCATATTAGTGGCCTATCAGTGGGCTCTAACTGCACTTATATTAAACTGCACCTTTGGAACCTGAAGGTGTATATGTAGCTCATTAGCAGTAGCAGACTCAAGCTCAACACCAATTTGACCCCAGTGGCTAAAAACATTAGCATTCCACACGATAGCACTCCTGTAACCCCGGCCTGAGAACCAACGCCCCTCTGCTGTAGCCAGGGTTGGGGGGCGTGTTGAGCTAATTAACCCTGTTAATCTAAGTGGCCGCTGGGTCAGTACGTGTGTGCGCCTGAGTGTGCGCGCGTGTGTGGCTATAGCTGCCTAACCCCAGCAGATGAGCCTTCACCCCAATCACAGCCCCCTTTTTTGCTGGCAGCCTGCCGTCCGACTTGGCAGACACACACTCGCAAGGGGTCTGGTGTGCACGTGTGTGTTTTTGTGGCTGTGTGTGCATGCATGCATGTGCGTTTGAGCCTGTGTGTGATTGCACAAGGGAGGGAGGATTATAGATGTTGAACATACACACGCAAATGAGCACAGGGCCCGACTGGTCTGCATGGTGTGTGTGTGTGTGTGTGTGTGTGTGTGTGTGTGTGTGTGTGTGAGTGTGTGTGTCTGTGTTGTAATAAAGCCAGCAATGTTTTACTGGCCTGCTGACACAGTGCATAAAAAGATCAGTGGGCCAAATCCATTAGTGGTATAATTGCATTACATGGTAAATATTCCTAAAAGGTCAATATCTCCATTTGAAACATCACCATCATCACAGAGCGCTGCAATAGAAACAGAAATTCTGGGATTTTACAGAAGCCGGGGGCATTAAACTCCATTTCTAGGCATCTATTATAGCTAAGATCTAGCCAGCAGGACTGATTTTCCACCTTGGAATGAGTCAGCGCCAGCTTGTGGCTGTCCACCAGAAGATTGTATAATGTGTGAGGGTCTGAGTTTGACTTTAATGCCCTGAAACACAGACTTTCTTATTGCCAGTGATGTCCAGTCCTGTCCTGTTTTTTTACCAACCAAAATACAGCCACTTATCTTGCTGGTTAGAATTGTCAAAGTTAACAAGAGGGAACTGAGGGGAGTCATTTATTTTGATGTTTGCTTTGAAATTACAACTGGCATAACTACTGGTCTAGAAGAAACATCAGTCTTCTGTATACTCTTTCAGACTGTCACAGTGATGCATGTTGAACCATCTTTGTGGTCAACTGAAAAAGGGCCAGCCTGCTCTCAATATGGGTTGCACACAGGTCGAACTCAGCCTAGATGAACATTACAGGCAGGGACAGAAATGTAATTATTATGATATTTGTCTGACAAACAGTGAGAGGACGGGACAGAACCCAACAGACAGAGAGAGTGCACTGCGTGGGCGAGCGTGTGAGAACAGAAAATGAAACTAACTTTATTTGGTACTTATGTAAAGTACTTCTGTGTAATTCTATTGTATGGCATTGAGGCATATCGAACAGACTCATATCTCTCTATGTACAATGATGACAAGGGATTAAAATGCTTAAACGTGGGTTGAACCTGCATTCAAGTTGACCTGAATCGTGATCATGTCTCCTGAATGACAGCGTGAGGAAAACATGCACTGAAATCTGTTGAAACAATTTCTTAGTAAGTTTGGCACCGTAAAGCTGCAGCTAACTAACATTTTGTGCCTGTAAAATTGGCCAGGTTTTGTGAGATCCATTTCTGAGCTTTCTGTCTTCGCTCCAATACAATGAAGGCAAGTCAAACTTCTTTTGTGGAGCTTACAATGTTGGGAAAAGTAAATCTGCAGGACAAACAGAGTCCTGGTGACTCTGGATAACCCACAGACATCACTGTGACCATTTCAACTGCAACACCCGTTAACACCTGGCTCTTTAATATAATATGAAAGGTCAGATCAGCATTCACACTCAGGGCAAATTACTCTACAGTAGTTACATGTATTTATCAACTCTGGCTCTGACTGGCTTTGATGTAACTGATGGAAACACAACACCTGGGTGAACGCATTCATTTTAGCCCATTAATTGGTAACATATAATATCGTGCCACCACAAAATGCCGTCCATCTCCACCAAAGCAGCGCTCAAACATTGTTGCAAATCAGTCTGCACTGACTTTG
Source organism: Epinephelus moara (assembly GCF_006386435.1). Lineage (NCBI taxonomy): Eukaryota > Metazoa > Chordata > Actinopteri > Perciformes > Serranidae > Epinephelus > Epinephelus moara. The sequence continues at coordinate 10,067,944 of NC_065524.1, forward strand.
AAAGAAAGAGAGAGAGTTTTCGCAGGCCTCCACTCTGCTTTCTACCGTTTACTAACCCGCTTTCTGATCACTCACTGATAAACACCTTAAGGAGTTGGGGGTGGTGAGAGGGGTATTTTGGCACTCTGCCTATAGGAGGATCTGCCTCTGGGTTATCCATGGAGACACTGATGCTCTTTCTGGAAAGACACATTGCTGTTGAAGTTTTTAAATGTGAAATTTCAATGCAGTGAGCATCAGAAATCTAGATTTTACTCAGCTGCACTGTATTGACGTGGAGGTAGAAACCTCAAAACCTGGACAAATAAAACCAAGACTATTTGCATGGTTAGACATCAGTAAAAGGAAGTGAGAAAATAAATGTTTCTTTTCTCATAATTTTGTTGAGCCGACTCTTTAATGCAGGTGAGCCAGCCCTGACAGAGTGATGTGAAAAGAGAAGGACTAACTGACTGGCTGACACCATCTAGATTATGAAAAGACCAATTAAAAAGTCAATATGTGACACAGCTGCGCCACCAACTAAAGAAAAGATCAAGGCTCAAAGTGTGGAGGCAGACCAGAGAAGAAAACCAAAAAAGAGGAACGCACAAACACACAGAGGCAGTGAAGAAGACAACACATACTGTATGGCATGTACACACAAACACACACAGCCTCCAGGCTATTGTCCTCCACATTTAGGTCAGGCCGATACTAACAGCTTCACACACACATACACACACACACACCCCAGGAGGCTCTCCTCACCTGCAAAGAGGCCAGTTTGGACACAGTGTCAAAGATTAAACCTGTGTTTTATCTCAGAGAAGGGGGTTGCTTGGGGGAGAGTGTGTGTGTGTGTGTGTGTGTGTGTGTGTGTGTGTGTGTGTTCACTCAGTCCTTTAAACCAGAGGGCAGAGGGTCACTGGAGAATACACTGTTGCACTCGCTCACACACACACATGCGCACACACAGCTGCCCTTCTCTGTGTGCGCGGTCAAGTAGAAAGGTGGATCTGTGTCAGGTAGCAAGGGTATTTACTGTTACTGAGACAAGCAGGCCGAGAAAACACAAACACAGCACAGAGAGAGAGAGAGAGGGGGAGACATAGAAGGAGACCAAAAAGAAAAAAGGAGGGAGATATTGAGAGGGAAACCAAAAGGTGGAGGAGGAAAAGGACGAGTAGTGATGCTTTGAGGGCCTCTGTGGTCAACAGAATGCAGCCATGTGCGACGTCAGACATGCAAACACTAACACACACAGAGAGAACTGAGCATGTGTTAAAAGGGCAGAAACTGAGCTGACAAGTTATTTCTGCAAAACATAACTCAGACATTAGGCCACAGTGCACTGCAGATAATTAATTTTAAAAAGAATCAAAAGCTGTTTTAACGCACACAGATGTAATCATGGGTTTCAACTACAAAATGTGTTGCAGATGCAAAAGAGTATGAGAAAAAAAACTCTGTGATGCAGAGTACAGAAGTGCAGAAGTTCAAAAATTAACTGGAGCGTGACCCAAAAACACAAAAGTCCTGATCCGGTCACACACCTGACAGCTCTACTGTAATAACACCCTACATACACACTCATTTCTCATCCAAATCAGCTTCATAATATCCACACCAAGGAACACAAGCACATGTTCTGACCAGAGGAGCAGTGCTGCACCCAGAAATCTTTCATCGGGGTGGTCAGATGGAGGTAACTGAATATCTCGGGGTGGCACAATAAAAACCTAAAGCCATCATTGAATTTTAGTAGTTCAAATATGTTGTTGAAGGATAATTGCCAGTTGTTCCCTCGCCAAAACTTAGCCTAACTTTGGAGAGTTATTTAGTCTCCCTCTCGACAAGCTATGTCCACATGGTTGGTGCCAATGGATGCCTTAAGTTGCCTGGTTTCACAAGATACACTACCAAGCTTAAAAAATGAGCATGCCACAGCCTCTTAAAGACAGTAATGTCGGCCCTTCAATTATTTTTGCAGGGGAGGGGGCACTGCCCTTTATTTGCAGGTGCCTCTGCAGTAGACCTTTACTTAACAGCTCCACTACTGAATTTTTTCCTTTCTTATGATCACTACACTTTATTCCAGTGTTTTTGCTTTGCTCCAGGCAGAGATTCATTCCTTCCTTTGCTCTCACAATAATCACTTTTATGTCCGAACAACAGGCCACAGGGAGCATTCACCTCACACCAGAATCCAGGTGCTTCTAATCTTGGACAGCTTAATTAAAAGGACGTTTTCATTTAAATAAATGTCTGTTTCACTGCTCCCTGGTCGAAAAGCAACAATGATTCTATCACTAACGCGCTCTTTTTTTCTCTCCCTCTCTCTTTCAATACTTAAACTCTAAAGCAAGAATCTCATGGATTATAAAACCTGGTGATTACATGATCTGAATCTGTGTCTGTAATGTCCATTCACCAGTCAGACAATAACCTGCAGGTTCAGAGGGAAGCTGAAATCTCTTCTATCGGCAGTTAAAGAACTTCATAAGCAATTGATAAGGGCAGTTAGAAGATAAACTGATGACTAAAGTGTCCAAGAGCTTTGCTCTGTGATTAGAGTAGTAGATTAACAGGAGGCAGAGGGTGAGCAAGGTAGAAAGAAAAGAGTGACTGAAAGAGAGAGAAGGCAATAGGTAAAGGAAAGGTTGCTCTCATGCAGCATGTTTGATCCATAGAAAATGAATCTGCAATAATTTTGATAATTGATTAACTGAATAAAGTCATCCAGCAAAACTGCATCAAATCTGGTTGAAAACTGCTGCTTTCTCTGTTTTACATAATTTTAAAGTTAACATATTTTAGACGATACAAGTAATATGATGATGTCACCTTTTCCTCTGTGGGATTGATGTGAGCCATTTTTACATTTTTTTGACATTTTATAGACCAAAAATAGGAAGTGAAAAATAAGGGAAATAATCAGCATGTCAATTGCCTATGAAAAAAGTACTAAACTACCCTTTCCACTCTGACTTTTGTGTCCCCTCGAAACAAATCCGGACACAAAAAACAGCACTAAAAGGTAAATTCATTTCAAATGTGTTGAGTCAAAAAGGAAAAACTTCAGGTCAGGGGTGGATGATAGCTAGTGGCTGCTTTCATAAAATATTTGCAGAAACAGGCAGAGTAGGGAGTAAAGGGAGAGGAAACCTCTTTAAAAAAATCTTGCTCCCTGAACAAGCCCTGGAGGAAAAAAAGTCCCATCCCTTGGAGGCCTTTTTGTTTATCTCTCACTTTGCTTATTTATTTATTATTTCTGCTCTCCTGCCACACGGCCGGGGGAGCGAGGGACCACAGGTGCTCGGGTGAATCCGATGGACATCCGCAATTTATCATTCATACGCCAGTGACGGCAGGCCAGGCCGAAATATGGCACGGTAAACACAAACCATAGATCATTCACAGACACAGATACACACAGACAGCCGCAGACACAGATAAACACACACACACACACACACATACATAAAATATGTCTTTGAAGACAGATGCTTTTATGCGTACACGGAGCTGGACATGGGTCACGTCACAACGTGCTTCTTTCAGCGTGGTGTAGATATCTTTTTCTTTCTGTCTCTTTATTCCACTTTATCTTTGTCTCTCTTTTTGGGATGCTTGTCTCCCTCCCTTGCTTTTCTCCCTCTCTTGTGGATTTCTGGCAGACTAGACACTTTAAAGCAGAGCACTGCCACCCTCCCATTAATGAAAAAATAGATTTAACTTTCTCATCTCAACCCTGTGGAGTGCACATATTTGTTTCTCCTGAACAATTATAGCTTTCTCTTTATTGTTCCTGCAAATCTTACCACATTTATACAAACCACCTGGATTCCAACCAACGTGAGACCTTGGTTCAATCTTTCTTTTTTCTCAGGTATAAATACACTCAAGAGATGACAGCTGCCCACCCAACTCCTACATAAACTCCCCTCCCCTAAATGCCCCGTGCCTCCAAACTTTTAATCCTGGCTTTGGAGGGATGTATCACAGTGGGACATCACTGCTGGCCTGCATCTTCCAGAGCGAGCTGGGAGCTGATTTCTATGTTTACATAAGATTAGAGCGCTGGGAGAAAAGAAGGTAGCCGATATGGTAGCTTCAAGCCAAGCAGCTCTCATTTTTAATGCAGCAAATGCTGCCACAAACAGCCTGCAGGAGAGGGGCTGTGGAGAGATATAGCCAAAGGTAGGAACAGTAAGTTACACCACTTACAGGCCTTAGGGGTGCATGTCTGTGTGTGTGTTATAATTATATGGGTGCACTGCCCTGTCTACCGGCTTTGCAGCAGTGGTCAGGGATCCTAACCACCAATACATAAATGCTGTTCATACTTAAAATTTATAATTTGGCTGATACCTCAATACAAATACCCACACGAGAAGCCTGCAGCATGAGACTTGCCGTGTCTTACTTTTCAGCATGTGAAAAGAGCATTTAAAGCTAAAATATGTTGACTGAACAGGCAGGATTTGAAAGATCTGACAATTCCATCCACATTTTTGAGACAGAAATTGCTTATGAAAGAGTACACTGAAACATTTCAACAACAACAATCTTCTGAAGAATTTCAAGGAGTATCATTGAGGGCTGAGGCTGGGCTGTGACTCAGACTCAGTCATACATTAAAGAAGTATTTATTAGAAATGCATCACACAAAACAGACAAAAAGAAAGGTTTTCGCTGCTATCAAAGTCTGGCATGGAGCATTGACCTTGTAAAACTACAAATAATGCTAAATAGCATCTGAGAAATATTTTAATATGTTAACCAAACTAAAGGCGCTAATAAGATAGCTGCAGTGGACTTCACCTAATCTTTGCAGATGGCTGGTTAGTGCAACAAATATCAAAGCTGAACATGGCTTTACAGCCTCGTTGTGGTGGGGATGTTATATCATGCAACAGTGCTGTAGTTTGTTAGCCTAATGTTAGCTTTTTACTTCTGGTGATTGCATTTAGGCTTCAAAAATCTTAAAAGTGGTGTTCATTTGTGAAGATTTTCTTGCTGAACAAAATGTGCAAGTATCACAAATGTTTATTTGCCACAGATGCTAACTTCCGCTTTGGCCTAACAAAAAAAAAAAAAAACATCATCCCTGGAGCACTCTGTGAATGGCTATACGTAATATAAAAGGCTTCTCTGGCACTCTTCAGTTCCCCTCAGCTATATGAAGCATTTTAACGTCTTTCAGTTAATTGTTTTAGTTTTATGGCCAACAACTTAAAAGTTTTGGCTGTCATTGGTGTTGTCTCCAGCTGCAGCAGGAAGCCAAACAACAGACACGCCAAATTAGCAGCCAACTGGTAAACACAGTGTAGCATTTACCAACAACAGAGTCACATACTTCCTCAGAAGTTGGTGGAGCCCAAAACAAAGCTAAAAGGGGAGTGATTTATCAGGTGGACACAAACATGCCTCCAAAATAAATGCTAATGTTACATATCTGCTGGAACATCGTAGCTGTATGAAACAACCTTATAAAGTTTATTTGCAGAATGCGTTTCAGTCTGCACTTGTAGGTGCAGGTCATGGTGTCCAGTTCACAGTTCATATTGCATGTACTGTACTGGCCTACACTTCAAAACATAAAGTCCACATACCACTTGCCCTATCATATGGCACACACCCTCACACATACAGTACATACAGTTTACACCCACTGACCCTTGGTAAATGACATGTGACGTCAATGTGCTGTAAAACAGCTGAGCAAAACTGCAGTATGTCTGCACTCACGTATGCACACTTACAAAAATGCTATAAAACACAAATACATACACACTCATAAATGTTTCATGTGTATATGCACATCACTGTGGGTCCTCAGGCCTTTATTGTGAAACTCTTATGAAAGCTCTGATCTGTGTTTGCACTGACCACAAGCTTCAACATGGAGGCTATACAAAACAGGTATAAATATATGCGCTAATATGTGCAAAGACACACAGGGACACGGTTAGTCCAGAGTACATTTCCGTCCCTTTTAACATTAGGACGTGGCCTCCTTTAAACTTTCTACACAGCTATAGTATGTTGGGTCCAGATATCACATTCCAAACAACACATATACACGCCACCTCTAATGACCATGCAGGTATCTGATCCATTTAACATAAAGACAACTTATCATAAGGAATACAGAGGGCCTGGATTCTTCAGTTCTTCAAAGAAGTTCAACTACATGCAATGTCCTGAATTACTATTGTGATATTTCAAAACATATTTTCACTTTTTGTAGAAATGTCACATCTCCCATTCATAAACATTCACTGAAAGCAAGGGTTTAATTTCATCACTGGGAGGGAGACACAGGAAACTGAGGGTTGGGCATTCTCCCTCAAAAAATGTTGAGCATTAGACAATTGATTTCCTGCATTCTGGTGAATTTTTATGCACCACTTTGTGCATTTTCTGCATCAATGTATGGTTTAAATGTCTTTAATTTTGTCAAATAATAGTTATTAAATATTAAATACTTTGTTTCAAAATGCAACCGTTTTACAATATGCCATACTGACATGCTACTTGTCAGTTTTTAATGCTTTTGAGCCATTTATCAAGCTGTGCATCAGTAATAAGCCGTTTGGTTAATGTAACTTGAAGGTGTGAGTATATGTGTGTGTGTGTGTGTGTGTGTGTGTGTGTGTGTGTGTGTGTGTGTAGTAACTCTACATTTTATGGCTTAGCGCCTTTATGTTTACAGTCACATTTTAGTCACGCAGCTCTCACTCTCCACATCACCTTTGATCTCTATTACAAGTGTAAAGGACAGTGTGTCTTGTACAGCGCAGTCGAGATGATGCTTTATCATATGGGCAGAACAAATCATGCAGAGGTAAAGTACAGTATGTTCGTGGCGATGCCAAAGTCTAGAGACATCTGAATCCTAAATGCAGTCATGTCCTCGAGGAGAAAATTAGCCACTGAAGTATCTGGAAAAAATAAATTCTTCAAAAGTACCCTTGAGCAAGGCACTAAGCCTGCCTGAGGGCACACTGGAGAACAACAACAGTGGGAGAAGCGGGAGCAGAAATGGAAGCATAACAACCATCACTACTCCAAATAAATGCCTCTGTCAGAAAACCAGTGAGCAAGGCATTAATCCCATCAATCAAAAGTAAAAGAATGTCCCGACAGCTACAGCTACAAAGTTGAAACTGAACTCACTGAAACCACTTTCTCACCGTGGCACAACCAGACAGCCAACCGATGCGCAAGTGCCCTTAAGCAAGGCATCAAACCCACTGAACCTGCTCAGCAGCCAACAGCAGCAGAAACAGCAGCAGCTCAGCAGTGTAAATTTACAGAAAGTGTGTAACCCTCCCTCCTTCCTGCTGCACCTCCTGACCCCGGCTGCTGCTGTAAATATAAATGTGCTCCTGCACTGTCAACTCGCGCTCGGTTACACAAGCAGCAGTTCCACAAAGGTTAAAAATATGTATATTCTACTTCCTCCTGCTTTCTTTCTGCCTTGTCTGTCTGTCTTTCACTGTGTGCGATTTTTCCTCTTTGCTATCTTTCTGCCTCTTGAAGTGGAGGGCTCGGCAGGTCAGGGGCATTAGTGGAAATCTGCTGTAATTTTTTTTTTTCTTTTTCTGTGTCTGTTTGAACTTTTTTGTTGTTTTTCATTTTTCTACTTCACTTCTTTAACCCTCTGTGGCACCGTTTCCATGCCAGCAAACCGGTCTGGACTGGTCCTGTTGAACTATGTGTGTGTGTGTGTGTGTGTGAGAGAGAGAGGTGTGTATGCAGGTAGATAAAAAATGGGAATGAGAGCTTACACTGAACGCTAACAGTGGGTTAATATGCAGAGCCAAAAAGCGAGGAAAGATAGTGTGTGTAATCGTGTGTGTGTGTAGCCCCCCCCCCCCCACACACACACACACACACACACACACAGGCAGCACTATGACACCAGTCTCATCAAACAGTTGGACGTCGGCCAAGTTCATCTGTTAATGGACAGCCACCGCCAGGACCCAGCCTTTCCTATCTCGCTCTACCCTCACCCCCCATCTCTCTCTCTATCACATCCCCTATCCCCCTAGGGCGCTCTACCCCGATGCCCTCTCCCACTCATCTCCCTGTCTGTCTTTTTTTTTTTTTTTTTTTTTTTTTTTGTCGTCGTCCTATCCCACCTCTCCCAGCGTTGCAGATTGGGGCCTGCATTTCCCTTGTACTGCAAAGATAAACAGTGTGTGTGTGTGTGTGTGTGTGTGTGTGTGTGTGTGTGTGTGTGTGTGTGTGTGCATGTGTCCCTTTGTCTGTCTGTCTGTCGGCAGACGGTGCTCGGGGTGTGCTGCACGCACACACACACACACACACACACACACACACATTTGTCTTAAGAGAGTACCTCTGAACAGCTTTTCAACAAGCTCGAAACAAAAAAAAGTCCAAAATCAAACAAAGGCCAAAAGACGGGGTTAGATTCCATTAAATTAAGGGAGATAGAAAGTATGTGTGTGTGTGTGTGTGTGTGTGTGTGTGAGAGAGAGTGAGATCAGTGTTAACTACAGTCCAGAGCATGTTGAAACACATCTGGCTTCCAACGGAAAACTGCAGCACAGGAGGGAGAGGAAAAAAAGAGAAGAAAAAGATCGACAAAGAAAGAGAAGACAGACAGAAAGGGAGAGAAAAAAAGGAAGGGGAATTCATAAAGAGCAGGTGAAGGTGCTTTTTTTCTTATTTTGGTCTTTGCTTAAAAACACACACACACACTCTTACAAAAGGCTGGCATTCCTCCTGGCTTATTTGTGGCGGGGCAAGAGTTCAAGGAATTACAGTCTCTTTCACACTTCAGTATTTATTTAACGAGATAGGTGATGTCTTTATTTTTAAATACATGTTTTTTCGGTTGGGGTTTTGGGGGCGGGTTGAGTCCAGCGATTGAGGGGAGGTGAGATGAAGTGAGCCATAAATGTTGCTGTTGTTGTTGCTGTAATTTTGAGGGCAATTTTGTCATTTTAGCTGCGGTTAAATTATTGTATGATTCCACTACAGGTTGGGGAAATGTGACAAATTCTAAAGAGTCTGGAAGGTTTTCATATTGTTGCAAAAACATTTTCTTACATCCCACTGATGCAGCAGGAATGAAGCCTTAGAACAGACAACAAATCAGCTACTTTTCCTTGAAAGCATTGCCTTTCTTTTAATTTTTTCCCTTAAACATTTTGTCCTTGTGCAGTTTTTTGCACTAGCAATGATATCTATTGTAAATCTACCTCATAATGATTCATGTCAGCATTAAAAGCTGGCAGTTCCATTGAGTTTAGCTTCAAAAACATCCTAAAAATGTCCATGTTTGACACAATTTTAGCTTCTCTTCCCCCTTAGACAATATCAGTTACCATTTTTTTCCCCAGACTGACCACACATGGCTGAAATATTCGTGTATATTACTGTACTACTAAACGCACATGCACACACTCAGACAAAAATGCCTATAAAGTACATTTTAGCGGTTCTTTATCCGTTTTGGGGGGATAAATTATCCATTAGATTTCATCATATCTTACCGGGGCAATTACATCAAGAAAATGATAGCGGGCACGGGATCAATTATGCATGCCCTTGGCCAAAGACCAAGCACCGGGCAGAAGGAGAGGGCATGTACACACACACACACACACACACATGTGAAGAAGAGGAGGATCTCATAGATGTGGCCCATCAGTTCATCTTACTGCCTAAAAAGTTCATACGCTTAATAATTTAGCTGTGCTCTGGATACAGTTTCCCAGCTGAATATTAACAACTTTGAAGTGAGTAACAGCAGCCAGAGGTATATAGGGTGTGTGTGTATGTGTGTGTGTATGGGTGTGAGTATTTGTAGGGGGGCTAAAAGAGACCTCAGGAAACAGGCCTCGTGAGTCCCACCGGAGACAACCCCTCGAAACACACACACACACGCACACAATCCTTCCCCTCGGCTGCGTCCATTACACCGCCGTTTGTAACATTGCTCATTTCTGGGCAATTAAGAATTCCTTTTCATCGCTATGTAGGTTCACATATCTCCCTCACAGCACTTGTACACAAACTGGGAAGGCGTGAGGAAAAAGAAGAGTGTGTGTGTGTGTGTGTGTGTGTGTGTGTGTGTGTGTGTGTTAGGGGGGAAGAAGGGGAGGGTGAAAAGATGTGGGGAGAAAAAAGCAACAAAGGGAACCAGAGAAGAAAACAGAAAGATTAGCGCCTGTGCACCAGTTGTTCTTGTTTGTTGTTGCTGCCTTTCCATCTTTGTTCTCATTTTCTTAATTGTCCGGGCCTCATTATTAGATGAAAATTGATTTATCTTATTGATTTCTCTCTTTTGTCTTCCCCTCACCAAAAACACTTTCAGAACAGGCCTCTTTTGGAGTACAAAGGAAGCATTAGGTGTGTGCCCGTAAGTGAGGGTTTACACACAGGTGCCTATTTTCTTGTGTGTATGCACAACCGCGTGACACACACAAAAAAAGACGCATTTTTCTGCCGAGGACAGAACAATGGAATTCTTTTTCTTTCTCTCCTTTTTTCAGGAGTTTTCGTCCATGTTTACAGAGAAACTCACTTAGGAAGACGAATCACTGTCTCCAAAATGGCAGCCTGAGATAGAGCCAGGGAGGGACGAGGAGAGAGAAAAGAGAGGTATCTGACATCTGTTTGTTCAAGGAGAAACAGAGAGAGGGGGGTGACACTAAAAATGAATAGGCTGACACTGACAGAGAGAGAGAGAGAGATGGGCATTGAGAAATCATTTTACCATGTCAAGACCGACACATACAGGAGAGAGCCAGATGGTTTGCATTGGGTAGACTTTGTGTGTGTTTATGTGTGTGTGTTTGTGAGAGACAAGCAGTGTAATGAGGGAACAGACGAGACATCATGTAAATTAAATATGTCCAATCTCTGGCTCGGCTCTCAATCTTCACACAATTAAAAAAAAATGCAACTTTCATTTATATTAGCCTAAAAAACCAGCTCGCGCACACACACACAGCTCCCACCCAAGGCACAAATGAGAAAATACACACAGGCATGAAAACACACACATACACACACAAACACCCCTTGACATGCCGGCTCTGACAAGCGTAGCTGATGTGCGCCGCGAATGCGCATGGTAATAGGCCAATCAAAAATGCAAAACAATTGGCAATTACTGTGAGGACCTAATGGTCATTAGAATTTACAACTAGGTAATGAACTAAAGTCTGCCCACTGCATGCATATTCATAAAGCTATTTGAGCTTTGAAGATTAAAGTAGCGCTTAAAATTCAAATGAGCCTCCGCAAATTATCGGAAAAGTCAGTGCTGCTGCTGCTGGTGGCGATGGGGGAGCTCCTTATACATGTTGTGTGTGTGTGTAATCTTTTTTAAGCATTATCAAATGGTGTATTCCTCGACATGTGAGGACTGAACAAGTATAATTAAGGGGTTTGGGGTTTAGCATGACAAAAGCTAATGTTTGTGAAATCATGCGCAGAGCTGATTTTATTTTTTATACATATTTTAAAGTGTTACAAGAAATATTTTTACAGGTGAAATCCTCTAGTAATTCACGAGAAAATATCAAAGATTAACGAGAAAAAATAAACACATTCGGGTGCTCCCGAAATGTGACTTCTCTGCTTCCCTTCACTGTCAATCAACTTGTGACTTCTTACACTTGTCTCGCCAATTGTGTTTATATTATAGATTACTTTGGGTTTACTGGTGCAAGCATAGCTTTGTGTGTGGATAAACCTGTAGACGTGTCTGTATAAAACATTTATTGTTATTTCTTGGAGAGGTGTGGGTAGATGGGCGCTAGAAATGATTCGTATTTTCATTTACAGCATCATGTAATACAATGTCTCAGTCATACAGTCCTGGTCAAACCATATGCCAGGCTGTGACGGCATGTGATGGCCATGTATCTCCAAAATTTTTGACGATACATTCCAGAGACAATCTTGCCGAAGAAGAAGAAGAAGCATTTTAGGACTGCATTTCCACATTATTTCCATTATTGATTAATCTCTTATTTGATTAATGAACTAATACTTTCATCTAAAGAATGTCTGATTTGGTGAAAAAGAACATCACATTTACCCCGAGCTCAATGTGACGTCTTCGCATTGTTTGTTTTGTCTGACAGACAGTCCAAAACCAGAATTTAGAATTGACCAATTGATAAATTAATTTATCTCTGGAGCATTTAATCCTTTTTTTAATTTAGAAAAATCACCAGATTTGAAGTGTAGGTCTGTGACATCATCGCTATAAATGATTAAGCTTGATTTAGCTCCTCAGAGTGAAGCATTAGGGCAAGAGGTTAGGGGTTAGATCATGATGGACCCAAACCCAGCTTCCAAATATGGGGAAGTTTGAAAAAATACTTCCAATTTTGCTACTGCAACTTCCACTTTCTCAAAGCCAACTCCCAAATTCATGAGAAAGGTTAGGGTTAGGGGTTAGTGACAGTAACACAGTCTTTCCTTCAGAGAACAAATTGTTAAACACCATCAGAGGCCTGCTTGTCTTGTCTTTGCATGAGCTGAACATGTTCAAAAAAATATGAAGTGAGCTGCCTGCGATCATAAGAATTACATATGTTATCCCGCTTTGAGGATCACTTTGTTTGGCACTAAACATGCTTTTGATTTGCTGAGGAGAAGGATGTAAAGTGATGAAAAGGTGGTGGGAGTGAGAGAAAGAAGCAGGCTGATGCTCACAATGCCAAACTAAAAGATTAGACCCACTCATACGGAGCTGTGCGTGCACTATATGTGCTCCACTTATCAACACACACACTGTTACAGGGCGGCAGTGTGTGTGTGTGTGTGTGTGTGTGTGTGTGTGCGCATGTGCTGCTCTTCTGCAGTTGTAGTAGTAGTTCAGCCAAATGGGGAACATGAAACCAGAGCAAGGAGCCAGGCCCTTCCACACACATGCACACACACACACACACACACACACACACACACACACACACACTGGCCACACACATATTGCCAGCTCAGCCCTGGCACGCTTTACCAGGGGATGTCCTGCATCCACACTGCCAGCTCACACACACAAACACACACACTCTTTCATGTTCACCCGTGCCACATTAAAACACACACACAAACACACACCTATGTAGGCATGCTGTATAAGTAATAACAGCTACATACAAAGAGAGGCACTGACGAATGAACACATATCTAGCCAGTGAGATCTGTGTGTGTGTGTGTGTGTGTGTGTGTGCGCGCGTGTGTGCGTGTGTGTGTGTGTGTGTGTGGTGTGTAGAGGCAGTCTGTAATCCAGTGGCCTATATAAATAAGCTTTGTAGTGTATAAACAGTTTTATGAACAGGCCTTCAACTGCCTTCAACATAATAAGAGAGCTGAGTTACATGTGCACCCCCTGAGCAGGCCGAGCACTGTGTGTGTATGTGTGTGTGTATTTTCTGTGAGCATGCCTATGAGCACACAGGCATAAACACACACACACACACACACACATACACACACAGAGCATGAAGTGAGCCAAAAACAGCAGCTTTCCCTCTCACCACGAAGGAGTAGATGCAGCGTGGATGTCGAATCGCTCGCATAAACACAAAGAGCCAGATCAATAAACAATCCTCCATCACAGAGCGCGTACAGCACGTCACTGACACACTGTCACTGCTGCAAATGCTGCAGAACCGGGAAATAACGCTGGTCTTTTTAATGTCTTATTGTTCTCTGTCATTGTTTTTGAATGGTTCACAGACCACGGTAATCTGGGAGATCTTTTGTTTTTCTACAGATCCGTCTCCATCTTTGGTCACCGTCGCTGCGGTGTGTCTGCGCCGCACTTCCCAGGGATCAGCTGTCAATCAAACTGCGTGGGCAGCGTGACGTCTTCTCTTGGATTTTTTTTTTTTACCCTTTGATGTTGTTGTTGTCTGTTCAACCACGGCAGTGATTACTGTTCATGCCCTGCTCTTCTTCTATTTATTCCAAAGCCACATGTAAAATGCATCACTTCCTGTGCAACCAGACAATTCGTCTGAGGAAGAGGCACCAGTTACTGTTGTAAAATCTTTCACTGATAAATAATGATGACAATGATGAATCTAATTTGCACTGTAAAAAAACGGAGATCAAAACAGCTCGCTGTTATTATGCTGTTGCCTGTTCAACATCCATCTTCAAACCATTAATACAATAATGTGACAGTCTATTGATCACCGCAGGAATGCTGTCTTGTCTCTACTCTTCACTCCGCAGTTCAAAGGTCACATTTGGTACAGAAGTAGGAGTTCATTGTTTTGCTCAAAGGCATTTTGGAAAGTTCTGGGTTAACCCAGTCAATTAAAGGGGACTCTGCAGATTCTACACAGACAGATCACTTTATTTGTCTCAGTTATGCTGCGTTCAGACGGAGTCAGGCAGACAGTAGACAGCAGACACAAAAACACCTTCTGGACGGCACGAGTAAAACAAACAAACAGTCTGACCGAAAAGCAGGACAGTAAAACAAAATACGCATGATGATGTGTTGCTATGGTGACGCTGTATCGTTATTACATGATATTACATTACATTTTACTTAATTTTTCCAGTAACGTTCAGTAATTGTCCAGATCGCCTCTGTTTTCTCTTTGTATGAAGGAGCTATGTTACATCTGGTTGTAAATTCCATCACGGAGGAGGGCAAAAAGTTAAATTATTAAAACTTTTGGGCAATGCCATCTACCGTTACCCTTGCCAGGCTCACCTAATTTTACCGTCCTGCTGTCATTCACCAAAATAATATCCTATTTGTCATCTACCGTCTCCCTGATTCCATGTGAATGCAGCATTAGTTCTACTCAGCCTGAGTGTAGAGCTGTATAATATCCTCTGTGTCTCTTTGTCAAGAAAAGAGAAAACAAACCCTGATGATGTCATTGTGATGTCATCAGAGTTATCTCAGCATGGCCCTGGAGACCACATGTTTTTAACAGTAAGCCTGCATTGCAAACTGGAGTTTAAAAGATGTTTATCAGGCCAGGGATGTTTTTTAATGTAGTTGCATTATGGGAAATGTAGGATCTAGAATTTTTTTTATTCCCACTCACATAAGCGTAGATTTTAGGGGGGGCACAGGGGCCACATCCCCCTCAATACACGGCCCTCCCCTCCAGTAAAAACATGAGAGTGGCAGATGGCTTTTATTTGAATGAAATTAAAGACACCTCCACCTTAAGCCGATGCAGAAAGGGTACAAATTGGTGCATAAAAATTCACCAGAATGCAGGAAATTAAGTGTTTTGACACTCAAAATTTCCATGTTAAAACGGAACCTTTGCACTTGCACACTCAGGACTACAAGTGAGGATATCTCAGCCTCAGCTGCCTTGATTTTGACCATTCTTTTTTAACCTGTCTTTCACGACTTCCCCAACTTCGTAACAGAGCAATTTTAAATTGCTGGAGTATCCCTTTAAATAAAGAGCCAGGACAAAAGCAAACTAGATTTAGTCCAGCAATTCAATGCTGCTGCCCTAATACTATCTTATGTAACAAAGTATGGGTGTGTGTGAGTGTGTGTGTGTGTGTGTGTGTGTGTGTGTGTGTGTGTGTGTGTCTGTGTGTGTGTCTGTGTGTGTGTGTGTCTGTGTGCTGTGAGCATTACCAAACAGGATAAAGGATAAATCAACAGGCTCACCGGTCTGGACTTTCCAGGCACAGGCCAGAGAAAAGCAACTTTAAATTCACGTGAAGTGCTTCACTTTCTATTTTGAGCAACACAAAGCATTGTCTTTCCGCTCCTTGTTTTAATACTATGTCCAAAATTTATCAGTAGTGAATTCTAAGTCTTTTTTCTTTTTTTTTTTGCTTCAGTCTGGATCGCAGACACGCTCTGCAAACACACACCCACACATTTACAGCAAGACAATAATCAACAGTTCAGTTCAGTCAATATGCAGTTTATGGAGTTTTTGTGAGTGCTGGGTAGAAAACAGTACAGCCTGTTGGCCTTGGTGGCAGATTATTAGCTTTTCCAGTCATTCCAGTGGCCTGCTGTATGTATTATCCTGCCAGTGATGTTTTCTGCACACAGCAACATGTTTACACGCAGTAAGCTCATTCAAAATGCCGACACAGTCAGACTTTCACTGCACTGGGAGAGAAATGCCTGAGTTCAAACGCCGCACTTGAGTCCACTAAATAAAATCTTATGTTGCGAAAGAAAGCGAGAGCAACAATAGATTAGTAATGGCAGCCAGTGTGTGAAATCTCTTTGTAGGCTCGCCGGGATGTGCTTCAGCATGACACACACACACACACACACACACACACCAAACATACTGTAATTGATTCAGTATCAATTGGCTGTCCCGGATTTGCATTGACTGCTAATGTTGCAGAGAGACAGATGCATGAGCCAAAAGAGAAAATGAAAAAAAAAAAAAGAAGAGGAGGGAGAGAACAGACATGAGATAGAAAGAGATCTGACACAGAGCCAGACAATGAATGGGTGTTAAAAATGCACTAATGTGTATTGAGGTGGGCAGCATTAGCCAGTGATGATAAGCTAATTGCTAATCACTAGATCATAGACTAACAATACTCATGTTATGAGGCTTCAAGCCAGGATGACTCTTCAGTGGGCTGACCATAATGAAGGACTGCAGACGGATATTTTTGGGCGAAAAATATCAGCATGTCTGATGAATTAGGCTCAAGAAATTTTTGTATTTGTCACAATGCACGCGTATTGATAATATCTCTTGTTAATGAGCTAATATTGCTAGGCTAACGCGGTTTATCAGCCAATATTGCTCAATAAAATCAGTGGTCAATAAGATGAATAATTCTTTGCACTGGCTGCATATCAATTTCAGCTCATTAGCGCACATATTAGGACTGATTTTACACAGAGGAGAGGATTAAATTCTTGATGCTAATTATGAGAAATCAATTGGCAAACTGGACAGCAGAAATTGTATTTACTGTGGAAATACTCCACAAAAGAATTCATTCTAAATTTCAATTTTCAAGATTTTTTTTTTTCAATCACAACCACAAAGAAAAAAAAAAGAAAAAAAGACAGAGACATGGCCATCCACACACAAAAACGTACACACACACACATGCAAACCCCTCTCTTTTGAGACATTAGCGATGCTGTTTCTGAATGAGGGGCGCCTCAGGGATTATAATCAGAATTTTCATCTCAGTCAGGGATTAATAGAATAAATGGGCAAGAGAGAGGGAGAGAGCACTAACCATGTGTGTGTGTGAGTCTGTGTGTGGTGTGGGCGGGCGGGTATGCTGCCTTTTTTTGCATCACTGATCGGCATTTTGCCTGTACGGTGCTCTCCCGCTCACACACACACACACACACACACACACACAGACAGGTAATGTCTCGGCTCTCCTCGTCCGGGGCTGTTTGATATGTAAATAGCAGCGTTCCGGCACAAGTCCGACGCTTTGTGTTCCTCTGAGCCTTGCAGCAGCCAGAGGAGCTCTGTAGCACTCTGACCAGAGATACTGATACACATTTTTACAACAAGCAGACATACAGCCATCACATTACATATGCAGGAAAAACAAGCTACATATGCGGAGATAAAGGAGGTCTGGTTTCCTGCAACATAAGATGAAAAGTATTCCTTGGATTTCTCAAAGAAGTCAGAGTAAAATATGATTCCTCTTAGAGCAGTAAATCCCTCCCAGAAGACAAGAAGATAAATTAAAAATGATAGCTTTTGGATCACATTTTTACTGATTAAAATCCCTGCATACTGAGCAACACAGATGCTAAAACCTAAACCCAATAGAAATAGTGTTAAATGTAAAATATTGATTTTGATTAGCAGTATTAAACTGGCATATGTTGAATCTTTGAGGGAAAATAAGAGGCATGTAATTAATTTCCTGTTATTCTGGTAATTTTGATTTCTTACAGGCTGCAGTAGAGGCCTCATATACTGTAAGGAAAAGCTACGAGACACAGTGGAACACCAAGCCAGCATTTACAAATAAGAAACACACACGCATTCCTCCCTCGCCTCCTTTTTTTGTCATTAGGAATGCTTTTGGACGGCTGTAATCGCGGCTGAAATTCCAGCAGATTTTTTTTTTTTTTTCTGCCTTTCACATATTTACTTCACCGTGACAGTTTGGGGTCAATTAGGATGAAAGCTGAGGTCGGGGAGGAAAATACTGGCTTTAATTATCAGCTATCAGAATGGATGTGTTGCGTAAATTCAGCATGCGAGGTGGTGTTTGTGCTGGTGTGCTTCCAGTGGCTGAGAGAAGGATCCAAAAAAAGCATCGATTAAAGAGGAGAGATGTAAATAAAAAGATGAATTCCTCCTGCGGATGGTTATTCTAAAAGCTGAGTGTTCCTTTTTTGGTTTAAAATTCCAAATAGTAAACATTTAATAATGCTCGGTCCGTCTGCTGTTCGGCCTGACGTCAACATCAGACAAGATATATAACACTGCTGTCCTGTTTTCTCCTCCTGTCTGAGTGTACAGCTGTTCCTACCAAGACGTTCCCACACACAACGCTATTGAAGCAACCAGACGCCTGTATTATGATGTAAATCGCTCTAATAACCCAGTTTAGCTGGTGAGTGTCTGTGAGTGTGTGTGTGTGTGTGTGTGTGTGTGTGTGTGTGGGAGTAGGTGTTGAAATGTATAGTCACTGCAGAGACACAAGCAGCTTTGGCAAAAAAGGAAAAAAATATGTTGCACTAACTCGTTCCAGCTGACATACAGTAGATGGATTTGTCTCAAAGGCCAAAGGTCAAAGGTCAAATACATCTTTGACAACATTTTTCCTCACTTCCACTTCCTGTGAGTGTAAAAATTGTAAAAGCTGAGATCAGTTAAGAGAAAGCAGAACCTTAACCAGCTTATTGTGCTTATTTCCTCAAACACACACCAACTTCGAAATGGAAAACAAACTGCAGCATTTAGGATTCCTGAGCTGCATTCAACGAGCAAAGTGATAAAGTGTGTATTTTGCAAGTGTGTTTCCGCTGCTCTATTTCATCTTCACCCCCTTTTTCTCTCCCCCTCTCTCTCTCCCTCTCTCTGTAACGGCTAATTTAGTACAGGCAGCCCGCCACTAAAAACTACTGCTAATTAAAATGCACAAGGAAGAAAAAAAATGGCACTGCAACAAATAATTAGTGGTGTTAAGACGCTTTAAATAAACGACTTTCCCTCTAAGAGCAAAACTAAAACTGGCTTTTCCCTCTCTCCGCTCGCCTCTCATTTGATTCTTGTACCGGGAAAAGAGACGGCAGGGAAGGGAAAAGGAAAAGGAGGAAAAAGAGGTATGAAACTGGAGGAAAAACAGTGCGTTTACCTATGAAGTTTGGTGCGGAGGTAAAGTCAGAGAGGGGAGAAGAATGAAAGAGATGGAGAGCTGGGCTGCATTTGGTCGGGTAAGATGTGGCAGTGGAAGGGGGGAAACCACACCGAGAGCAGGACACATCTGCTAGGGCCACATGAGAGAACAGCACACACACACACAAACACACACGCTATGCAAGAACACACATTTTGTGCACCCAATCCCAGAAAGAGGCTGCAGCTACTCCCCAGACTGAGAGTTGCACACAAACACACAGTTTTAGCTGCATCCAGTGCAAGCACTGATCATACATCTGCTCAAACACACACACACACACACACACACACACACACACACAAACAAACGATTACACCATGGTCTCACAAGTGCACTAACACACTGACCAGTGGTACCACAAAGTCAAGGTCACCCATGTCTCTTTGCCACTGGCCTGTGGGATTTGGTCACCATGGCCAAAATGGGTAAACTGGGAAAACACACACACATACACATACACACCTTCACTGAGACACACACACGCACACACACACACACACACACACTGCATTTAATCGATAAATCCGTGGAAGGACAATTGCACAGACTCGGTTGATAATTAGATATATTGGCTACATTGTCTTACACACTCTCATACACACAAACATACACACTGCCCTTTACATTAATCAGTAAAGACTGAGGACAATTCACACACACACACACACACACACACACACACAGGCGCAGAGAGAAAGCCACCCTAAATCAAACCACTGTCTTTTGTGCCAGCTGTAGAAGAGAACAGAGGCGTATTCTCCCGGGTTTCCTCCCCACCTGTGACGACCCTCTGTTGTTGTTTGTCTGACAACAGCCACCCCACCCATCAACTTCATCCCGCCCCCTCAAACAAGTCTCAGCCAATCAGATTTCTTGCCTTAACAAGGATTGGCATGTGTGTGTCCCCTAAAAAACCTCGAGCTCAGACTGCTACAGCCCCCACAAGGTTTGGATGGAGATCACGGGCAACATGCAGGCTAGACTCCGCTGGCTTGTCGTACCACAGCACACCCACATTGCGTCGACGATATAAAAACAAAGCCTGACGTTGCAGAAAACACACACACACATCCAAAAAACGTACGCCCATTCAGGGCAGTACACAAAATGACAATGGGCCAGTTAGAAAAGTAGAATCTGGACACTGAGAGCTGCTTCTGATCCAGACGAGTTCATTTATCCTGTGATGAGTAATGTTTCAGAAAATGTTTGAAAGGAAAGAGCTACTTATGGTCTATTTTTAATATTCTGTCAGATTTTACCTCCTCATTCACACAAAAGCTGATACATAATCACATCCTCTACAGTGACGATCTGGCAGCCACTGCCTCAGTAAAGCTGCTGCTTCTCTCTTAATTTGAGCACCACCGCCACTGTGCTCAAATCCAGACAAAGGTGATGTATGATGTGGGAGCAGGTCTGGTTACCTGGGAGGGGCTCCTGTTTGGGGCAAATCCCCCGGGGCAATGAGAACCGGTCGTCATCGTCATCTGCAAGCGTGGCCTGGACACCCACTTCCACGGGCCTTCGACTGCGCAGAGAGCCAAATGCAGGCGACGGGGTGAGGGCCAGGCCAGGGGAGGGCGAGGGGGGCTTGTCCAGCCCCCGGCCCACGGCGAGGCAGGGCGGTCCGTGGCATCGCTTTCTCTTGTGCTCTATGAAGAGCAGGATGTCCGCCAGGGGGAAGGTGGCTTGGCACTGGCCGCAGGTCAGCAGGTCCTGCTCCAGTGAGGGGTGAGCATCGTGACCCAGCCGGGCCAGCCGGCCCACTGCGGAGCCCGGGTGGTGCCCGTTGAGGCTGCCGCTCTCCTCTGAGTTCTCCGAGCAGCGTTCCGACAGCTCCTCCGACGAGACAACGGCCGTGGAGAGGGGTTCGGCTGCTGGCGAGACAGAGGGGGGGAACAAGCACAGAGGAAGAGGGAGAAGAAGAGGGGGGTGTGAGGAAAGAAGGAGAGGGGGCAAAAAAAGAGGAAATTAGAAGGTGATGCTTACTCTCAGCAAAAACCAACAACCACATGTTTATATTTTTCTTTTTGTCTCCTGTAATTTAAACCTATTGATACAACAGTTTGTGGGAATAGATGACAAGAGAAAAGTGAACAAAACCTTCCTCTGTCAGTCACACAGAGGATCAGAGTTACAGAGTCAAAGCAAAGCAAAGGACATGTGGTAGACACAATAATGGGGTGAGAAAATGTGCCTTGTAATGATAGAAATGCATGTAATGCAGGAAAAATGATTACACTGCAAGCTGATCTGGATCACACATCATAAGAATAAATGGTGGGAGAGAATATCCTGTAAGCTCAAATCAGATTCCTCAAAGATAACAATTTCATAGCCAATGACAGGGGAAGCTTAGACAATGATGGTTAAACACAGCATTCACCAAAAAACTAAATATGTGGATGAGTTTGACTTGCCTAACCTTGTTTGTACAGGTTTTGATCCTGTAATCAGCAGAAGGAAAAACTGTCACAAACATGTCCAACATATGTGCCGGGGGAAAGGGAAGGGAAGGCAGGCGGCACACAGAGAGTGTGTGTGTGTCAGGGAGAGGGAAAACTCTTCCCTCAGCCTCGATTACATGTGCCTGACTTATAGTTCTTAGACACCAGCCGCTTGTACAGCGGGAAATCACCCCAAAATGAGCCGTTCAACCCGATTCCTCACCCCTCCGAGGCCGGATTAACTCCTGACTACTTTTTTAAGAAGCCTTTTGTCAGGCTCAGACCGTCCTGCAGTGGAGGGAGAGGAGTGTGAAGAGAGCGGCCCGCTGAATTAGAGAAGCGAAACGGGAGAACATAATTCACTGTCCCTCTTTTAAAGAAAATCTTCCAGTCCAAGGTGAAGAGTCTGACTCTGTGCTAGCCGCCTAATGCATGTTGACCTTCTTTACTCAGCCGCCAATTTCACATTTTAATGAACTTAAAACCACTGAGAATCAAAAAATAGATTTTAATTTTCACTGTCTGGGTGATTGGTACAGATTTTGTCTGATAAAAGGGATAGGGTTCCTGTGCATGCATGTGTAAGAGAGTGTGTGTGGGAATGCACAAGTGTGTGTGTGTGTGTGTGTGTGTGTGTGTGCGTGTGTGTGTGTGAGAGAGAGAGGGGGAGAAAGAGAGTGAGATAGGGTCTGAGCGTGGACTACATCCCCTCAAGGAAATATCATTTGAACGCCGCAATCCTGCGCGACATCTGTGCGCAAACTGGGACATGGAGATAACATGATAAATTCCGGGCTTGCACCAACACCACCACCACCACCACCACTAACCCCCCTCCATCCTATCAACACCCCCTCCTCCCCCATCTCCTCCTCCTCTTCTTCCTCCTCCCCACCCTTCTCCTCTTTGATTTAACTTCAGGTCAACACAACGCCACGCAAGTTACACAACAGCTCCCGGAGGGGCATTAAATTCACAACAAAACAAAAAAAAAAAAAAGAAAAATCTAATGAAAGCTGCATAAGCCCCTCACCTCTTAAGTTGAACTCAAGAGTGGATATCCGGGGTTTGAAAAAACATTTTGTTGGATTTAATGGTGCATGAGGAGGGAGGGTGAGAGACCTAAATAAGATTTTGTTTTAATTCAAAGCATGTCTCCATGCACAGAGTTCAATTTCAATAAAATAGAAACATGCATAAATAACTTATTTGTATCTGTTTTTAAGAACATGCAACTGGGTGAAATAAGCAGCATGAGGAGCAGGAAGGATTATGTTCTTTACACCGTACTGATATATGAAAATATGCATAACAATACAATCACATTTTCCTACAGAAGAAAAAATCAAGGCGTAAATGTCCTCTCCACTAGAAATCCTTTCACTAAGCTGTAGGTTAAAAGTTCCACCTGTCTGATAAATCTATAAAACTAGAAAACCTCACTGTGGAAAGATTTCTCTGTGCCTCAATTAACTGCTCAAAATATATTTCCATCTTGACAAAAATATGAAAATAGTGATAATGTAATTTAGTCTGGAGGAGAAAATGTAGCTGAGCTGTATCACTGAAACACACACTGTTGAGTCTTGTTACATTTTACTGCTTAAATTCAGCTTAATCATGCTGTTACAAATCAAACACTGGAAATGTATTATATGCTAAATAATCCACTAGAAATATAGAATTGTGAGAAATATAGAAAATAAAAATACAGGTGTTGAAAAGAGGAAATAATCAGGGATGAGTGTTTGCATCAGAGCGATAGGCCAGATTCTGTGCTTCATTTGTAACAAATGTAAGCTAAATGAAGTGTGTGTGTGCGTGTGCGTGTGTGTATGTGGTGTGTGCTGTAAGATTTGAAGGGGGGGTAAAAGGCGAGGTCTGCAGGCACACTACAGTGCAGCTGCATATGCTGATTGCAGCCTGCATGTATGTAAAAATGTGATGCACAAAAAAGGAGATACAGGAAAAGAACGTGAGGTGATGAAGAGGAATTGCAGATTTGGAGATGGGGGGGGACCTCCTCCCTCCCTACATCCTTCCATCCACCCCCTCCCTCCCCATGTCTTGTATACTCTCCCGTTATTCTAAAGAGATCGCCAAATAGTAGCCCGTGTAGATAGGGCTGGCGGTGAAACTGATCAGGTTCAAGTTCAGCGCTGGATTTTCTGATCGTGCTCTGCCTCCTAGCGACGGCACATGGCCATGATGACTGCGCTGTCACCCAGCCGGGGCCACACACACACATACACACACACACACACACACACACACACACACTCTCTCTCTCTCTCTCTCTCTCTCCAAACCAAACACAGGCGACAGCCAGTCAACATACCGAAACATAATCAAGCACTGATGCGTAAAGATGCCCAAATAACTTCTTGTTTTATGTTTACGGGACACTTAGAGAGCCGCTAAAACGCTGCGAGGTGGCGCACAGTGCGGCACATGGTGTGGTGATAAGCGCCACTTTGCCAATCGCTCCGCAGTTTCCAAACACACTTATATCTGCTCACTGTCACATATCAGACTTATGCGTGTAATAAACTGGAAAAAATAAAGCTTTGGTGATAAATAAAAGCCGTGCGTAAAGACGGATACTGCCGACTCAACTAAACATTGTTGGAATTTCGCTGCTTTCCCTCACAAGCTGCAGCTGCAACACACCAACAAGCTGACATTTATGTCTTACC
The DNA here is from genome assembly GCF_006386435.1 of Epinephelus moara. Lineage (NCBI taxonomy): Eukaryota > Metazoa > Chordata > Actinopteri > Perciformes > Serranidae > Epinephelus > Epinephelus moara. The sequence goes on from NC_065524.1 coordinate 10,092,443, forward strand.
TTACTGTACATGAAGCTTTAGAATCCTAAGTTGGAATTTTTGTCGGTCCAAATTTGGCTTCATAAGAAAAATAACAAAAACGACAGGATTAAATGTGCTGCTGTCCTGTTGCTGTGTTTCTAACTCTGGGCTGCAGCGGCTCTGCTCTCTGTTTGAAAAAGAGAGCTTCTCATCTAAACTAAACATCAATAAACAGCCTTTACATAAGAGGCATTAGGATTTTACAAGTGTGTAAAAATAAATCGATTTGTGTTGTCTGTGCTGCGGAGCTGCTGATAGAGGGAGGCAGTTGTAAACAGTCGGACACGAGATTTTCCCCCCTCGATCCAAAAATCCACCTCCAAGTTTTTTTCCCTGAAAATAATCCAAAAATAGAACGAGAGAGAGCAGATGAAAAACCTGCCCGCAGAGCTATCAGACAGCGATATTCCGGGGGGTGATTTCTCCACGAAGCTCCGCGGAGAGGACGCGCTCTGCTACCGGGAGCCCTGCGCGTTTCCACTGACCGGAGCGACCGTGGGGGCACCGGAGCCACAGCGAGTGCATTTAACAGCCTATGAATGCACATTCACCCCGTGTAACAGAGGAGAAGTAACGGGCTGTATACCGACACACAAACTTTTTTCTCTCTTTCGGGCTTTTGGGATCTCCGAGCGGCTTTTACGCACGGAGGTGTCGCACTTTTCTCTCCACACTGTTAAGTCCAGTTGACCGCGGGTCCGAGCGGTACGTCCGGTGTCCACAAGCTCCTGTTTTGCTGCCTTTGCCCCCCTTGTCTTTGCTGAATGAAATGAAAAGGAGTCAGAAGTGACATTTTTCTTTCTTTTTTTCATCTCTACTTACGCGAAAAATCCCGTTTGCTCAAGTGCTGGGGTTTGCCTTGCTTGCGGCGAGACATGGTGGCTGGCGGCGGCGTTCAGCGCGGTTCACATCGGGGAGAGCCGGGGTTAGAGAGGAGACTCCAGCGGGGCAAAAAATATCTTCATCCAACGCCTTTGACATCCACAAGAAAAAAAAAATAAAAATAAATTAGAAATAATACAAAGATGGCGCGGAGGCGAAGATGGATCGCGGGATCGCCGTCATGGCTTTTTTGAGAAAGGAGAGCAGAGAAAAAAGAGAGAGAGAGTGAGAGAGAGGTAGATGGAGAGAGAGAGAAGGGGAGAGAGATGGAAAAAATGGCAAAAGCCCCCCCTCCCCCCCACCACCCCTCCCCTCAACCCCCCCTCTGAGCTGTGCAAGTTCAAGTGCACGGACGTGACGTTCCCGGCGAACTTGAACGTCAGGCGATGGACGGACACCCGACATACAAAAACATGGGCAGGGCCGAGGCACCCGGGTGGGAGTGGGAGTGGGAGGAGGGACGGACGGGACGCGCAATAACAACACCAATGGACGGTCATTAGAGAGCGAGAGAGAGAGAAGGGGGGGGACGGAGGAGAGGAGGAGGGAGGGAGGGGGGCTGGACATGAGAAATAGACCCAGTGGAAGCCAATGGACACAGAGATCAGGGGGGCCGGACAAGAGGCTCTTGGAGGGAGGGAGGAGTGTGTGCGTGTGTGTGTGTGTGTGTTAGTGCAAGTGTGTGAGAGAGGGAGAGAGAGAGGCAGAGATGTCTAATGAAAGCAATATGCAGAGAGAGAGAGAGAGGTGGACGCAAAACAGGGCAAGGGAAGCCGCGGACAGGAGCTCACTGGAGGGGGGCGGATATGATGCTGCTGCATATACTACAGAGCGGAGGAGTGTGTGCGCGTGTGAACAAAGTCTGTCGCATGTGGTGGCCACTGTTTCAGCCTGAGAAAAGCGCGCAGTGCCGGCCACAAGCTCACCTGGATGCGCGCGAGTGTACACACATATATATGTATGTCTGTTTCCTTAAAGCGCGTGCACATAAAGGCTGTGTTATGCAGATAGAGACAGAGGGAGATGCACGTGTTAAAATGACAAGGAGCGCAGCAAACTATCCGGTTGCAGCGAACAGGACGAACAGGTTGAACAGCCAACAGAAACACAGGCACAGGCTATAACCTGGGTGGCTTCACATATGCTTTACATATATACAGTGCTCTGATGATAATCACATCCCGGCCCCGTGAAACAAAGACAGAATCCTGTTAATATAATATGCATTAGTATACACCTGGATCTACAATATTGCGCGTCATTTTTTAAATCTAAAAACAGTTTCATAACAAAGTGGTTATTATAATTTATTGGTTCTGATCATGAGCTAGACAATACCCCACAATGGTGCATAATTATTTATATATATGATGACTTAACACTCATGACAAAAATGGCTAGAAAACCTTGGGAGAAAAACACTTGCGCCAAACTCCTTTGGAACATCTATTAAATTTACAATCAAGAAAAAGTTTCTCTGCTTTATTATTTTATTAATTTATTCAAAGAAACTAGATGAATTCATATCTGATGTTGAGCTCTGCTACATGTCTGTGCCATAAATAAACATTCAGCCTGTAATCGGAGGTGTACAGTATGAGTGTGTGTCTGCATTGAGGTGGGTGGGAGGGGGGGGGGGGGTAGAAGGGGCACTATAGGGTCCAAAGCCCCTCTGCCTGTTTGTCTGTCTCTGTATCTGTCTGCGTGAAATCCACACTGCAGCCCCGTGCAGACCGTGGGAGTGCGAGCGGGCACATATGCGCCCCGTGTAATAACTTTCAGATGTGCCTCAGGTTCGAGCTGCATACGGTACAGGGGAGGGTGTGTTGGTGGTGGTGGTGGTGGTGGAGGGGGGTGTGGAGAGGAGGAGAAGGAGGAGGAAGAAGAAGAAGAGGAGGGGGAAGAGATTGTAAATACTCTTGTAATAAAGGGGGTTTGGTAATATAAGACGCGGGGCTTTAAACGGCAAAGGCGCCGCAGCAGCCCGACGCGATCCGGGGTTTTCGAACACAGATATGAAGTGCGGAGACACACGGCGCAAAATGGAAAGAAGAGAGGAGAGCCACCGTGCTGTGTGGACGAGGTGGAAGGGATGGTAACAGGAGGAGAAGACGGAGAAATTCGACCGGGAAGCGGCACCGGCAGGAGCAGGAGGAGCAGCAGCAGCAGCGGCGGCGGCGGCTCTGAAGAGCAGGAGCCCGGAACAGGAGCTGCAGCGGCGGCGGCAGCGGCGACTCTAGTGGTGCTTCGGAGGACCTGGAGCTACGCGCACTGACCGAAGAGGACGCGCACTTAATACCGAGGGGGTGGGGGTGGTGGAGGGAGCCAAGACAGAAAGAGGAGGAGGAGGAGAAGGAGGAGGAGAGAGGTGATGGGAGAGAGACAGAGAGAAAGAGAAGGAGAGAGAGAGAAGCCGGAGGAGTGGAGGAGGAGGAGGTTCAACGTCAAGGGGGAAAAATGCATGACCAGTGAGTGAAATATTTTGCAGGTTGAAACTCGCTGCGTGGCTTATTAGATGGACCGGTGTGTGTGTGTGTGTGTGTGTGTGTGTGTGTGTGTGTGTGTGTGTGTGTGTGTGTGTGCGCGCGTGCATGGTGATTATCCCGCACAGAGTGATTATCTGACCGTGTGTCAGAGTGCAGGCAGGTTTAAACCTTGCAGGGATTTTTTTAAAAATATAATTTAATGATAATGACAATATCATCTTAATAAAACAGTGTGTGCTCTAATGGCAGAGGCGGGTTACATCTATCAGCCATGAATTGGTTCACTTACAGTCATTCGTTGTATGTTCACTCATGAAGCCAATTCAAAATCATAATGCTGATAGATTTTTGTAATATTTCTCCTCATCTGTAGATACTCGGTGTGACTGCCCATTATAGCTGTATTATTATATTCATATATTTTCTTCAGACAATTTAACTGGAATCCATGTGAGGTAGGATGTGAGATTACAGAGAGGAATACATGTTTTACATCTGAATTATTACAGTGTTTTTGGAGACAGGCAGCGCTTGCGCATGAATTTGGAGAATTGATTTAAAATGTGATATTTTCAGTGTCAAAGTGGATCAAAAAGGCGCAGATGGTGACCGTTAAGTGGGGGTTTAGTTTAAATTATTATATTTTTCTTGTGTATTTGCCTCATTTGAGCACTTTAGTGATTTAGAAAGAAATAATTGTAATATTTGCGCTGTTTTCAAGATTTACAGTTCTTATTAGGTGGGTGTTAACCCTTCAGGTTTTTCTTCAGCTTGAAAAACCTCACCGCTCTGTCAGTGATGGAGAGGCTACACTCCTTTAAAATAACCCAGTGTCCTGATAAGGATTAACACGCGTTAAAGATGCCCATAAACCACCATAGGCGATAGAGTGTAAAGACAAACGCTACAGTTCCCTTTGGGATACGAGGGTTCTTTTAAGGAGCGTAATTGGGGGATAAATGGGGAGATTTCAGCGTTCTTTCCCGGGAATCGGGTGTCCTGGGTGGCCTGTTGCTGTCTGGATGGCGACAGGCGGCCACCGCACCCACTAAACCTGATCCAGTAACACTAGAAGCCTTTACAGGCTCTGTGACACGGCGGAGTGTTCGGAGCTGCGCCCGCAGTTAAAAACATCCAAAAGGAAGCAGGGACTTCGTCATGTTACTGGTTTTTACTGTCATTTATTATCATGACTTATTGGCTGTTATATAAAACTGGCTTAATTTTACTTCAGGCTGATATAGATGCGTCACTGCATCCTTTGGCACCAAAACGCTCAAACCTTTAAGTCCCCAGAAACCTTTACGCACAAAGAGGAACAACTGCTTTCTAAACACACGTTGTTGAAACGTGACAGAGAGTAGGAGCCTCCAGCTCATCTATCACGCAAAACTTGCTCTCCTGATTTTAATAGAGCCCATGCCATCCCCAATTGGTACCCACACTTAAAGGGGCCCTCGTTTTACACCCCCCACACACACATCCGAGAGCACTAACCTTGACCTCTCCCTACACCCCGCTCCATCTGTTGGCAACAAAGACTGTTTTTCCTTTTTCTCTTCCTCTCTCTCCCTCCTCCTCCTCCTCTCCTGACTTTATACACACCCCATCACACACACGCGCGCGCGCACACACACACACACACACACACACACACACACACACACACATATACACTCCGAGTCAAGACGGGACATTGATCAAAGCCCGCAGAGCTGCTCGGACTCAGGGAGCGCGCAGAGGGGAATCTCTATATGTAAATGGAAGCGCGTCGCCGGCTCCGTCATACATCAGTCAGGCTGCATGCTTAATGCTGTGGAGGTACAGCAGCACTCTGCATGCACGGAAGAAGCACGGCCTGGGTGAATGTTTGCCTGTATGTGTGCATAGATATATTTCATCTAGTCCCAGTTACTCATTCATTTAAAAAGAAAAAAACAGAGTGAGGATAAAAAACAAGAATCACCTGTATTTAATCTGGAAGCCACAGGCCGCACTCAGGTGTGTGTTAAGATAAAAAGTGATATAGCAGTATATTTTCTGCGCCATATGTAGGCCACACTCTGCCGTCTTTAACTTTATTTCTCCTATTCAGCACTTTTATTCGCTTGTTAAAGCGGCTGCAACTTTCATCAGCCTATATATTCAGTACGTATATGTGTGCATGGAGTGAATGGACAGCGGCGTACTTTGATGATGGTTCATAAAACAGGAAGGGGGGGGGGGGGGGGGATTTAGGTTTTGTAAGGAGCGTGAAAAGAGCGGAGAGACTACATGGCATCAGACCGGCGGTGGTCACATGCGCGCCTCCCCTGCACGCACGAAGGCTCCGGGGAAATTGAGTGACTGGGGGCGCATTTCAATATATGGAAATGACCGGGGGGCTCCTGAGATAAATCAACTCCAATCCCTCCGCACCCCCCAACCCGCACAGTTTCCCCCTCCCTCTTTTCCATGCTCCTCTTCATACCTACATTTCTCCCTCTCTCCGTCTCTCCAGCCGCTGCTTTTGCTGCTTTTGTCATAATTTCCCAAACCGTGCGTAAAGATGCGCACTGTAAACTGACATTACCCGCGTTATATACAAAGTCAGAATTAAAAGGCTGCATCAAATACGTTCAGCCTGCGGTGAATGGGGCCTTACAGGCATGTGTTTTTAAATTAAAGGATCTGATCTCCAGTCTGTGATCAACCAAAGCAAAACACCCACTGACTAAAATCAGCTCCAAAATCAGGAACATTTACAATCATTTGCCATCAGTAGGTTACATTTATAAAATGTGAGGTTTTTAATTGTTTTAGGCTTCCTTCCACCGCTGAACCCACCTGAACCAAAGTTAATATTAGTTTTATGCAATTTAGCAAACCCTCACCGGGGTCCAGCGTGGCCCCAAGTTGATGCCAAGAAATTTAGGATTAATTTAAAGGCCTGTACGCTCAGCTGATCTGCACCTGTTTAATCTGTTATTAAAATGCAGTAATTGCTGAACTAATAGTTTATGTTTTACGATTAAAATCATAAAAATAAGATACAAAAATGAAATTCTTTGACAAGTAACACAGACACAATATGTCCAGCGCTGTGACAAAACTACATTATTTTTTTTAGATTTTCCGGTTTTTATGTGTTTATTTCCACTGGGAATTAGCTCCAAATCCCTGTTAAATCTAGTCCCTGGCTTTTTGCGGAGGAATTTCAGGCTCTGCCCCCCCAACACCCTTATATACACACACGTACCCTGTACACCACCACCACCACTACCACCATCCCATCCCAAAAGCTTTACAATAAAGGGAGCGGGATGGATTTCACAACGTGCTATTATCACATCGGGGGATGTGTGCGCACGCCGTTGCGTCGGGCCGGTGGTATTAGATGAAATCAGGCGGGATTACACGGCTATAGACCAAATTATCAGACACCCCCCTTCCCTCCTTCCACCGTCCGACCCCCCCTTCCTCTGTATAATGTGTGGCACTGATGTGACGGGTGAGTTGAAAGCCAGTCAGAGACCACTCCAGTTAAAATAAGTAGAAATGAGGGGCATCCAAACTTTGTGCAACCAGAAAACGATCAATTTTCTTTTCACGTTCACACTGTAAGCATCTCCTCTATGCATTAAATAGCTGGCGCAACCGTAACATCTCATCCTGTTGCATTGGGACCAATTGGAAAACCCTGAAAGGACCCCTGGGGGCCCCCTGACCACAATACTCGCTGCAGACTCCGCAAGGTCCGGTGTCTTTACAGAGTCATGCACCGTGCACATGCCCCTCTCCAACCTTCCACCACACCACCACCACACAATCCACATCCATCCATCCATCTGCCTGTAATGCACGGACGTGTTTATGGCCGCCGTAGTTAAGTCGTTGTTAATTTTACACTAAATGGGTTGTTATGAAGATGAATGACGGGAGGGGAATGGTACACTGGGGACGGCGGAGCGTTTTTCCGTCCTGAGAGGAGCCTATAGCTATAGGGATCTATGAAGGCAGGAGATGTGAGAGTGTAGTGGTCTGAAGGGGCCTATTTGTGCTGCTGATGTTGAGATGTTCTTAAACACATCACGGTTATAAGTGACTGGTGGTTTAAGGTTAGAGTGATGCTGAAAGCTGCTGATGTGGTTTGATTGTCCTTGCGGATAAGATAAAATAATTGTAGATACGTGTTTGTGTGCGTTTTTTGAAATCTGGATTCTGATTAGAGGAAAAGTTTTGGGAGCAGAATTTAGACCAAAGCGCTACACTGAAGTTCAATTCAACGTCAGATACATTTAAATGTCAGAAACATGCAGACTTGTACGGTGGTAAGTTAAGTGCAGTTAAATGCCAGTGTGCGTTGTGCTCTATAAACAGCTGATAAATGCACTCAAGTTTCTCCGACACTCACCTTTTCTTTCTTAAGGGAGCATCAGCACTCGTGGACTGTTGTATGTCGACGTGAGTCAACTCATCTAATGGCCCTAAAATCGATATCTCTATCTATAATAATCAATGATCTTTAAAATTAAAGATAAAGCCCCTCGTCCTGGTTGTAGTGGAGGCGACTTTCGTGCCTCAACATCTCCAAACACGGACTCTAGCTCCCCCTTGTGTCAAAATGTTGGCAGTGTAAGAGCGCAGTGAAATGCAAAAGGGGCCCCAGCACGCTGAAGCCGCCTCCGAGGGCCCGGTGCGTCAAACTGAGCTTCAAGGTGGATGTAAAGGATCTGATTATGGAATTAAAATGTGATAAATTGGCCTATAATATTGGACATATTCATTTAAATCAACCAAAAAGACATAGGCGTGGAGAAGAGGTGGTTTATGTTGAATACAGAGTGAAGATGACACAAATAGGTTGAAGTCAAATGAAGGTACATTCGAGCATAAAAACAATAACAGGATATATAATAAATTGTGAAAGATTTTTGTCAGGATTTGTGGCTCGGATTGAAGCTCAAGATATCAATAATTCTCACAATCAAACTATTAAAATTCATAACTTGATTGGTGTTGAGCAGATGGGTGTTTATGCTTCAAAATGAGACCCATCTCTGAAATCTTAAACAACCATCACCTCTCCTCAGTCAGCTGTGCTTTAAATCTTTATCGTCTATTTAACTGAATAAAATAGGTTTTAATATCAGCGCTATTCTTTCCAAATCTTCATTATAAGGCAAAATCATTGTCTTTTATAGGTGCTTAAAGGTAAATGACTTGGGTGGGAACATTTTATTTATTTTCGTCACATTGTACTCTGATAAAACTCGGGAATAAATCTGTAAAAATATTCCTTATTCTTATAACATTCCTTTCAATATTTCACGTCTAATTGTTTTTTTATTATTATTATTATTATTAGGGCTTTTCACCTCCCTAATATTGGCAATAAAGGCAGTAACAATTTCCCTCTCCATGATATAATTGGTGTAATATTAAATATTGTCGGACTGATTGAGGATTATTAATCCAGTCCAATAATTCCTCAGCCGTGATCAGCGGCTGGAAATGAAGTTGGATCCAGTAAATCTTCTCTCAGCGGTGTTTCCAGCGGGCCGCAGTCTGAGCGGGCCGCACCTCCGAGAGCTTAGTGATAAATCATGTATTTTTAATGAATATCAATAGAAGAACTCCCCCCCGAAAAGCCAGGAGCCCGGCTATCTAATTAGATTAAGCGGCGGTGAGGGGCGGCGCGGGCCGGACGGGGGAATACTGCGGTAATGACTGCTATCACGGCAGCGACTTTCTAATGGGCTCTGAAGCGCTGCCACGCAGCCGAACCAGGGGGGCCTTTCAAACCATTAACACCGAGGGGGGAACATAACAAATCTAATGTGACATGACACCCTTCTGTTTCAGCCGGCCTGTTAACCGGCGGCGTCAGTTCACCGCAAAGTGCCGGTGAAGTCTCAACTTCTGTGTTGCTGGACCATAATTGCGGGGACAAAGTGGAGCGACGGTCGGCGGCTGACCATAAATTATTAAAACAAGTGATCAATAATAAGTTGTTTTCGTGAATGACAAACCACACAAGATGAATGACGCTTACCGTAGTTTCATCTGTCTCTTGTGCCCTCTAGAGAAAGACGCCAACACAACACACAGCTGCTATGTCCCAATAAAACACTCACCCTATAATAAAGTATACAAGGTTAGTATTAGGAGTTTTACTCAGTAAAATGATTGCAGCAAAATAATATTATAGGACCATGGTGTGCCTAACGCCAGAGCAACGCACCTGCCACTGATTAAAAGATTTTTTATTTTTCAAAATAAGGTTGAAGTGCTTTACAGAGCAAAAGAAAGAAAGAAAAACAGAAATAATTGGGGAAAAATGAAGAAGCCGTTAAAAGAGACAGAGCACAGAAACCAGCGTATCAGCTCACCACAAAGTACTGACAAAGTCGAAACTTCTGTGTTGGTGGACCGTAATTGTGGGGACAAAGTGGAGCGACAGCTGATGACTGACAACATATTGTTATCATAGGTGATTAATAATACGTTACAGTTTGTTTTCAGGAATAACAAATCCCATAAGATGAGTGACTTACCATTATCTGTCTCTTGTGCCCTCTAGAGAAAGACGCTAAAACAACACACAGCTACTACTTCCCAATATAACACTCAAGATTAGTATTAGGAGTTTTACCTTACAAAATGATTGCAGCAAAATGTGTGTTATATTATAGGAGCATAATGTGCCATACACCAGAGCAAATTACCTGCAACAAATAAAAAACGTTTGCACTTTTCAAAATAAAGTTTAACATCTTTACAGCGTAAAACAAATAATAATAAAGAAAAAAAACAGAAGTAACTGAGGCAAAATCAAAAAGATGGTAAAAGAGACAGAGCACAGAAACCAGCATATCAGCTCACCACAAAGTACTGACAAAGTCTTAACTTTTGTGTTCCTGGACCGTAATTGTGGGGACAAGTGGAGAGCATCTGATGACTGACAACATATTATTATCATAGGTGATTAATAATAAGTTAGTGTTTGTATTCAGGAATAACAATCACAAAAGATGAGTGACTTACCATCAACTGTCTCTTGTGACACTAAAACAACAAATGATTGCAGCAAAATACGCATAATAGTATAGGAGCATGATGTGCCTTGCCAGAGCAAAGCATCTGCTACTAATTAAAGACTTTTGCACTTTTCAAAATAAAGTTTAAGAGCTTTACAGGGTAAACAAAAATAAATAAAGGAAAAAAATAAATAAATAAACTGGGGCAAAATGAAGAAGATGTTAAAAAAAAAGACAGGGCACAGAAACCAGAGCAGTTCACCACAAAGTTTTACAGTGCTTTCCAGAATAAATAAAACAAAAAAAAAGAGAAGAGGAAGGAGAAGTTAAGAGAGACAGAACATTGAAATGTAAGTTTATAAAACTGAGAATAGATCTAATAACAGAGATGCTGTTCCACAGGGGCTCCTGACAGTAGATTTGCTGCAGGATCTGAGGCTGAGTGCAGGTTCTTACTGCATGGGCACAAAGGCTGACACATGTATAATGGAGTCAGACTATGTAGTGCTCTAAAGGCACAGAGTAAAACCTTGAAACCTTTTTCAAAAACCAACTGGAAACCAATACAATGAGCATGTATTGAGAGTTAAGTGACTTTTCTTCTTTTGGTAAGTGTGGCTGCAGTTACAAGACACTTTTGTACTGTGGTGATTTTGAAAGCACCATGAAGGGTAACGAGTTCAGTTTAACTCCTTATGACACTAAAATGATAGAATAGAAATATAAAATAACCATGATATTGAGAAGAGAACAGGGAAAAGTTTCAAGTAGTGGGTATATTAGGTAGAAGTGACATTAATCACTGCTCACAGTATCAAACTGTATTGGAGTATTTTAGTGGATTTCTGCAAATTAGAATTATTTAATTGTTATTTCAGGGTGCACACAAATATAAAGGTATCAAAATCATCTTACCAAATGATGGATTTAGGGTGCATTCTTTGGGAATGACTGAGGACTTAACAAGTGGCAGTCAGACAATAATAACATTGTTTTTACTTTACTTCATTAAAAATTGTTGTGACCTTTCAGTTCCATTAAATGTGACTATTTTCATGCCAAAACAGTAAATGTGTCGCCCATGATTTTATTCACCAGGGACAACAATAGCATGAAACATCATTATGGAACACTACATCTCTCTACTGGCACCCAGCATCATCTTATTTTATTTCAAATCAGGATTTTTTTCAGAATGCTTTGGAGGAATCTTCATCATTTCAGAGCTGGACACAAATGGATGGTTCATATCTCTCTTCTTTTTATAAGCTTTGGGCATCACTCTAAATTATTTCCAAAGTCATTTCTGGATTATTTAATAAATCAGGAATTCTACTTGTCTCAATCACTCAGTCACCCTCTGACTGATTTGTTAAAGGGGGATAAACTCAGTTGTGTACTGATGCATTTCTGAAAATCACAGCTCAGTCCTGAAGTTTTTCAGCCACTCCAAGTGGTTTGACATGAAATGAACTTGAACCGTACCAGCAGGTGTGAACATTTCAATCCACCCACACATTCAAACCACAATCTGGTAGATTATATGAGAATGGGGTCCTTTAAAGAGAAAAATATAATACCAGCTTTTTTTTTTCAAATTGTTGAAAACGTCTTATCAGGATCACTTCCATGGGTACATTAATTTCCACATGAGGGATAATAGGTTTGTGATTTCCACATCAGTTAATATCGTCTCTTTTTAATCATAGAAGAGCCATTTAGCTTTTTGCATGCTGAGTTTACTGACTCTGAGGAGAAACCTGATATATGCTTATTAGTTTCTAACTTAGTTGCCTCTAGTGAACTTGAAATGTCAGACAAAGAATCTGAAAAGTCCATCAGTGATCATTTTGGTGTGTATTTGAAACCATGTTGAAACCAAGTCCTGATGTGCTTTGGTTGCAACTAAGGTCCAAGGTGTTTGCTTTTATTTTGAAGGATCAATCGTTTTTACCGACTAATAGCATGGGAAGATTATGAGACAGTGGGCCCCTGAGTACAGATATGCAAAAGGCCCCACCACCATAGGAGCATGACTTAGTGGTGGTTTTGACTCTATTTATTGTATCTTTAATCTTTGTGGTCTTTGTGCTTTTTTGTGTGTGTTCATGTGTATTTTTTGGTGGTTTTTGTGTCCCCTTGAGGTCTTTTTGTCTCTTTTTGGTTGTTTTGTGTCTCTTTGAAGTCATTTTGTGTCTTTTTTTTTGGTCATTTTGTGTCTCTTGGAAGTCATTATGTGTCTTTTTGTGTTTGTTTTGCCCATTTTTGTAGTTATTTTGTGTCTCTTTGCAGTCTTTTTGAGTCCCTTCCTGGTCAGTACATGTTGATTTGAGTGACGTTTTGCAGGTGAAGGTGAGTAGGGCCCCTGATGCTTTGGGCCCTTGGTCCTGTGCCTGATAGGCCCATTCAAGAATCCATTCATGACCTCCATTAAAAAAAATAACATACATGCACTTTAGGAAAGGCCTGCTTTTTTACACATCCTGAACTTTTATAATTTAATGTTCAGTTTTCAGACTTTGTTGTCTGACTTGTCATTCTATTTATTTCTATATATTACTAGTTCACTCTCTAACTGGTTTGTCAATACAGTGTATTACCTGTCACACCTATAGAGTAATATCAAACTGAGAGGGGGGAATGAGACTGATTTTTAAAGCTTCCATTGGTTTTACCAACTAATTCAGTTCATACAGCTCACCACAAGATGGCATTGAATAGCTGAAAATGTTTCTCCTCTTTGTGGAGAGTCTGAGCTGCTCTGCTCTGAACAGACTACAGAGCTGCTTATGTATCTTATATTCATGTCAGGATTATATTCCCTTTAGTGACAATAAAGTCAAAGTTTGACTGTGTATATTTTACATATCTATTAGAGCATACACAAAGTAGTTACATTGTCACATGTCAATACCAATCAGCATGTAGCCAATAAAAACTAGCCTATAGTTTAAAGACTTTCTTAATGAGGAAAATAATTCTCTTATATTAAGCAGAAATTGTTAGAACTGTTCATAAAACAAACACTGAGACTCTCTGAATGGCTACAACACATCCTGATAAGCAGGACTCACCTCTGCCTTGATGTGGGCCGTTTGGATTAGTGGTTTGATCCCCATCCCCTGCTGTCCACATGTTAAAGTGAGTCGAGACCCTCTGGTTGCTCCTCATGGTCAAGCCAGAGCCTTATGAGTGTGCGTATGACTGGCTGAATGAGAGTCAATGTAAGGGGCTTTTTCCACTGTGGCAGAAATGCACCATGTAAGTTCAGGTGGTTAACTAATGTATGAATAATCACTTTTTTAGAAAGGATCTATTTATTATTATTCATGGGTCATTCTTTACCTGTAGTCCATTTTGGTCTGGAACATTTTACAAAATCTGACACGTTTAGAGAAATGTACACAATGATACAATATTTTCAGTAACACAATACTGGCATTGTCATATTCAGCATATGTTTCTTTTCCAATACAATAAAGAAAGTGATGGAAATGACTGTTGTGGAAATTACATTTTGTTAAAAAAAAATCTCATGAAATGTTAGATCGCTGTTGTCCATTTTAGCACGAGCATTACATTTACACAATATACAGAATAAAAAAAATCTTATTATTTGTGCATTCAAAGGAAACATGAGCTGTTTGGAAATGACAGCTAATAAACATATTCTCGATTTAACAAAAATTTACCTGGACTTTGTCTTATTTCAGTTCCCTCCACTGAGCTAACTGTCCTCCAGCCACAGCTCTCCTGTCACATGACAAGTCTACAAACTCTTAAAACAAACTCCCCGAATTTACATTTTCCACAGTGTGGTGGAAAAGAAAGTAACCCCAAGGGACAGGTGAACTTTTTTTTTTAATGGGGAAAAAAAACCCATAAAATATATCTTACAACATGAGACATTTCATTAAAATGGGTATTTATGTGTCATTTATATTTGAAGGTCATATTAGATCAGTATTAAATCAAAAATGTAGCTGGGCTGATTGTCCAAAATCTGGCCCAGGGACAAATAAAATACAGCAAAAAAACACACATAAATAGCCATTTTTTATATAATAAGAATAATGACTGATCCACAACACTTAAGTGACTGTGTTGCTACACATTTACACCTACCCAAACCAATTACGGTAAATAAAACATGTTTGAATGACATTTTACCATTGGCTTTACCTGCATGAAGATGAAGTTCATTACTTTTCCATCCCTGCTTCAAGTTCTGTTAAGCAGTAAATGAGTCTCAGATAAAATATTAACTAATCATTTTACCATTCATGTGCCTGAGGAGTTCTTTTATTAGGGTGATCCATGTTGCTCCCCTGTGTTAGCATGTACCATGTATCAGTCACACTTGTTTGTTAGATGCCATTTGTCCTTTTATCTGTTGTATGACAGAAGTAAAAACAGTAAATGTGAGCCAACAAAATTATATTTGGTCTTGTAAAGTAATGTGAGGAGGTGATTTCATTCACAATCACTACTGTGAGTTGAACTATTAGGAAAAATGTCTGAAATTACACAGTTGTGGATACAAATATTAAACATATGTTTCTTTGCCTGGGAAGTATGTAGAGTGGAAAAAACACTGTACAAGAATGTATCTTTAACAATAAGTCAACTCTTGTCATGCCACAGGGTGGCAGCAGTAGCCTGGGATGAAGATTGGTAGGATCAGCCCATACTGAAAAGCCTTAAATGATCAAGGACTCACACACAGTGTGGTGGTCAATATTTTTCAAAAACCTAAATTATCATCTATAGTCAGTTATGTAACATTTAACCACCATCAGATAAGTATCTTTCATTGTATAACTTCATAGTAATAATACTTACCATGATGTGTCCACATTCTTACCCTCAGTATGTGGCTAAATGACATAACACTAATGATAAAGTGAGCAAATAAAATCTGTTTTTTAATTTTCTACATAGTAGAGGTGGGGGGCTGGTGCCACATGGCTTCAGACCTAAGTCGCAAATTCAAGGACTTGAGATTTAGACTAATGGCATCAAAAGACTTGACTGTTTTATTAGATATTTGCAATTTCTGGTGCAATGATTGCAAACCTGGCAACCTAATAGGGTGACCATATTTTGATTTCCAAAAAAGAGGACACTTGGCCGGCCATGACATAGCCTACTTAAATGATACTCGCAGCTTACTCAAAGATGCCTTATCATTTTAATATATTTAAAATTTATATGTATGGAAATTCAGTTATATTACAAAATAATATCTCTCAAAGACAGAAATTCAGATAGGCCCCCAATAGGGACGAGTGTGGCGATCCGAGCCCAACGGTACCCGACGGGTCAGGCCGGTTTGGTCAAAAATGTAGCTATAAATTGTATTCGGGCTCGGGTCGGATTCGGTCAGCTTTCAGTGAAAATGTAGTGTAAAAATAAATAAAATCCTATTGTCTGTCCTGTTTATTGCTTGGGCACTGTTATTTACGTGACAACACCTGAACATANCGGAAAACCGTAGACCTACATTATCATCAGTTTATAAAAACCCCCCGGACGCCCCGGACGGGACGTGAAAAGTGGACATGTCTGGGCAAAAGAGGACGTTTGGTCAGCCTATACTAGAACCCAGCAGACCAGCAGGGGCCAACACATGAGGCAGCTATCAGCTAGTCCAAAAATAATAAAATTTAGATTCAAGGATTATGTTGTCTGTGACAGTGGTAAAAGAGATCAGCAATATACCAGGTGTGCAGCTCAAATATCAGTGACACGAGCACCTTAATATCCTACTTAGCCTATGATAGCCTATGTGAATGTGTTATTTTAGCTGACATGTTAGCTAGTCAGACGTTAGCTAAAACACTAACATCTTTCAAAAACAAAACCTAACTTATCTCCATCTAGAAAAATACAATTAGGCAAATAAAAAGTCAAGTCATTTGTCCCAAGTGTAAGTCAACACTCAAGTTATGAATAAGTCAAAGTTGAGTCTTTTGTCAGTGTTAGTCAGACGTTAGCTAGAAAGGTAGCCCATATATTACCATAGACTGTATATTATTTGCTAGCTAGAAAGCTAACGTCAGACCAGATCAACATAATTTCATATGACCTGACTAGTGACTAGCTTGACCTGAGCAATGACTTCACTTGCCTTGTTTGACTTATTGCAGGGATTCAAGTTGACTTGCTTAATTCTCACCACAGTAACTTAGAACTTGCTTGAGATTTCAAGGTTTTGACTTGGGACTTGCTTATGACTTGTACATGTGGGGTTCAGCCACAATATTTTGGCCTGCTAACACGCTAATCCCATGGACACAGAACTATTTTTAACAGGCTTCATTGGTGGGACAAGGCAGGATTTTTTACTAACCGTCTTTCACAGCAGCTCGTCTCTTAACTTCATTCTTCAAGGTGATGGATCCAAGAAAAAGCTGGAATATGGCAAGTGCTTATTTTATATAAAGGTAAAAGGTTTACCTTGCATTGTTCAGGCTTTTTCTGTTTATGTGCAACAGTGAAAAATAACACATCACATTCACATGTCAATACAGCTCTGAGGTCACAAGCACCACAATAATTTGAGACCACTCCATTCGAAAAAGCCATGATCTTCTTCCACACAGTCTTTTATTTGTAAATAATAAAAATGAACTCTTGAATATAAAACATACACATCAGTAGAGCCACATCTGTTATACAAACAAGAACTGTTGCAGTGAATACTTAGTCTTTCGTCTAAAATCGTGGTTTGGGAGTGGGGAGCCATGGGCTGTAAACAATCAGTATTCCTGGAGTAATACTGACAAAGGAAAGGGCAGTCGGCCACACCGCCAAGGGTTTCAACAGAAACATCCGCAAAATATGTCTGCAAAATCAGATTTCTCATTGGCTTTAGAAGTCCAGTCCAAACCAATAGTAATAAACAAGGGAAAGGGGGATTTAAGGAGAAGAAAGTAAACTTTGCTCCAATTGGTTCTGCTTGTTTTTCTGCAACTGGGACAAAAATAAAGGCCTATTATCGCCCCCTTGTGGCTCAGCGCCGCTCAGCGGCTCGAGCACATCCACAGGACGCAAATTCCCTTCAACGAGACCAGGAATGTTTGTGTGTCAGCGATGTTTTGTTTGTTCATAACTTAAGTTCAAGCCGCTCATCCTGGTTTGTATGTACAAGGTGTGCGTGTGTGTGTGTCAGTGACGGGTGTACAGTCAGATACACTCTTTTTATATTCATATATCTATATCTTTAAAACTTCTGTCAAACTCATAATTATACTTCATATACATTTAGCTGTTATACACACATTCTCTATCTCTGTCTCTAGCCCCGACTGTCGTAAACTACAGTTTAGACACCTACACCCTCAGATACGCCAGGGGCTCGAGTATGCTCAGTACTACAGAACAGCACTGTTTGTCAAAGGGTTCAAAGAAAAAACTGAAACAAAGAGATTTTTTTTTTTCGGAGACTTCCTAATATGGATATTTAGACCCAGAGTGGAAGGCGTGGCCTGGGCGGAGTTTGATTCCCCCCCCTGTTGGTTTGCTCCTGTTAGGGGGCGGGGATGGCTTGGCTTTTCTCGGTTTGTATTCATATTCAGTACGAGCAAACTGTACAAGAACATGCAACATACAAGCTGGCCTAAAAGTATGTGGAACTAACACACATAGTCTAGTCTTTTTTTCTGTTTTCGTTTTTTTGAGAATTGTTCGTTTAATTTGTCTCGTCTTCTATTTTACAAAAAAGTAGAGAACAAAACAAAAAACGAAACAAACGGAACAAAAGAAACGTGCATGCAGCTTGGGGCCGGGGCGGGGCGTCCCCGAGTCATGCTGCTCCCTCCTACAGGGGGAGTTTGAGGGGTCGGGAAGGGGAGGAGACCGGGGGTGGGGGTGAGGGTTGGGCAAAGGGTGTTCGGGCGAATGTGACCTGACCTTTGTCGTCGGCCTTTGGCGCACCGTCGCTCGAAAACCAAACATACACAGAGGGAGTCTGCACCTTATGGTACCATTCTGAACTCTAGGCAAAACAAAGACAGAAAAAATGATTCTGAATGAAAAAAATAAAAGCAAATAGTCAATTTGGCCTCTATTTTCTTTCCTTTTTGTTTAGACGAACAGCAAAACTTTTATTTTCCTTTGTCTTAATAAAGGAGTCAAGCTTTCCTTGTGCTTGCTTTCATATTTCACATCAAGGCTAAGAATGTGCACTTGCGCTTGCAGGCTCCCTTCATCGAGAGATTGCCAAACCGTGCCAAACCGCTGCCCCTCGTGCTCATTTACGACCACGCTGTTACTATGGTAACAGACACAACAGCCAACCTCTATGTGACAGTACAGCTGAATGAAGATGCCTCAGTTTGCTACTCACTAACTCCCACACATTGTTTACACCACTCGTCCTTGTGGCCTAGCAGCAATCTCTACTCTGATTGGCTGGAGGGCTACTGAGTGGAGAACTCCACTTTGATCGGGTGCTCTGATAGGGGCTGAACAAGGAGGTAGGGAGAAAAGAAAGAAAGAAAAACAGTAGCGAGGAGTGAAGAATTTTGGACAGAAACCTCCACTGCTGCAGCTCAGAGGACAAAACAAAGAAAGCAAAGCTTTGAAAACAAAAAGGCATACGGAGGAGGAAGAGGGAAGGCGTGAGACGTGATTGTCAGACTCCAGCTAAGCTTTGATTGGCTAGTTCTGTCTCTCCCTCTCTATCTTTCTCTCTCTTGTTCCCTGTCGCTCCGTCTGGCTTTTCATTGGTTGACCGAGGGCTTGTCGTTGTCGTCCTCGGGGCGTGTTCTCGCCCTCTGCTCAGTTCTGGTCCAGTAGCTGTGGTCCATTATTTTGTCATTTAAGGGATATTGGGGGATTTGCGGTCGTCACTCGGTCACTAGGACCGAACGCCTGGTGGCGGTCCTGAGCTGTCCAATGACGTCTGAGACGCCAGCCGCGTGAGCGGAGCTAATGTAGGGTCCACCAATGAGGACGGCGGAAACAGTTTGTACCAGCCAATCACCGTGCTCGAGAGGTCCAGCTCCTCCAATAAGATCTGTGCTACACCCATGAAACATTTGTGGTCCAATCGTCCATAGTCGCCCCATACTATCACCTAGAGGAGAGGATGGTACAGATGAGTTAAACTAGGAGGCACTGAGAAAGACATGCACATTATGATTTATGATGATCAAATCAAAAGTCTTTTCCGACAAGTCTAAGTCAAACCTTCTATTTAAATTATTTCATTAACACTGTCATTACAAAGTTAGTGACAGTTGGTCGTTGAGTCTATTTGACACCAAAGTATTACTGGGTACAACCTCCCACACACACATACACACACACTGAACATACACACAGAAGATTACCTGAAGCACCTTGCCCTGGGGACTCTCCTCGAAAAGCAGGTGCTGCTGGTAGAGCGGCTCTAGGGTCTTTCGTGCAATCTTGGTTTTCTTTTTGGCTTTACAAGTTCCATTATCCAGCAGGTACACCTTGACATAGGGAGCTGGGGATGGAGGGATGCAGTTAAATGGGAGTAAAAAGAGAGAAAGGGAGGGTGGATATTATGATGGAGGAGATGACAAAGGGAGACAGGCAAAGCATAAGGAGTAGGGAGAAGGAAGAAGATGAGAAAGGTAGAATATTTGTTGATTTGTCGAGCTGAGTTTGACGTGCTGTATTTAAGGTTTGTGTGTGTGTTTTACCTGGGAGGGATTTGGAGCCTGGTTTGGGGGTAAGGCCTCGTGCCCTGATCACCTCCACCTCCAGCTGGCCTTTCTTATCCATCAAACCGATCTGAACATCACCTGTTTGTGTAGGAGACATAATTAAACACACATACAAACCACAGTTACACCAATTATTGTACGATTATCATAAAGCTACTTAAAAGTTTTGATCCTGATCTCAATATATACACATACATATACACATTTTAGCTCTTCTTTAGCAAGTACAATGGTAGTCCTCTGTTTTTACATGTGAAATAGAACTACTATTTGTAGTTTCATTTTTGCATTACAAATATAGAAATTTTGGGTATGGAATGTGCAGTGGATTTGATGGAGCCATCACTCACCCATGGCAGGTGTGGCCAGTGTTTGCCGACCAACCAGCTGACCGGGGCCTAAACCATCCAGGAAATCACTGAACTGACTATCGGCACCCAACCGCATACCTGAGAAGATCAGACTGACACAGGCACATACACGCTAATTATTCATAAGGTCCTACAACACCACTTAAAACACATACCATAAGATGCAATTATAAGTTTGGGAAAACAAACGTTACTGTCACCCTACACTATACTGTTATACGTTATACCATGGCACAGTGCATATTCAACTGCTTGGGTCTCTATAATCAATATTAATACTAACCGTATTAAGAGGAAACAGGACTTTGGAGTGAACAAATCAAACATGCACATGGAAGCCAAAAAGCCAAAAAGCCAAAAAGTCTTCTTTTTGCGTATCATTGGTTATGATCCTTGCTGTCACAATTTGCTGCCTGGCACCTACTGGTGTAATAAAAGCACAGCAGTGACTTGTTCCTCAAAATTTCTGTTTACCCCCCAAAAAATACTAGATTTAGCATAAGCGAGGTCTAACAAGAATAACACCACGTCTGCACAGGAGGCTTAGCATGAGTAGCATGTTAGCAGAGCAGAGGCATGCCCCAAAAGCAGCGCTGGGTTTTAAGGCCCTGACACACCAAGCCGACAGTCGGCTGTCTGTGAGCTGTCAGCTGTAGTCTTTGTGGTGTGCTCATGTGCAACTTTTTTGGCCGCAATATCAGGCACCGCAGCAGTGGGCCTTCGTCACCGCTACTTCTCTGAGGTTGGTTTAGTGTGTCTGGGCCTTTAAAGCCAATTTTATATCGTGGCCAAATTGTAGCATTTCAACTTCCGGGTTCATCACTTAATGCCACTGGGCCCGAAAAGCCTTTTCCCATAGATTTACACTGTGCAAGAGACTTTAAGACTGTGAAATGACTTGTTTCACTTTCAGAATTTGAGTCATTTGGTCCGATAACATTTTGAAAGTCTAGAGAAGCCCCACAATTAAATTACTTCATCCTCATTGGAGTTTGTGAAGGGCTAAACTGGAAGCCAGTGGAAGCCTCTGGTGCACTTGATCTATGGACCCCATGATACTTGGGAACTCAAACTTTTTTTGCTTCATGCACCACGGAACAACTTTCAAAATAAGGTGATACACTGGCTATACCGTATCCAGTTCTCTTTATACATCCGTGAGCAGTAGCAGCGGCTTCAATCCTCTGTCTAAGTCGGCATAGGCTTTTAATGTATAATGTATAAAAGCATGTATAGCACGGTTGAAAGTCGTGCAGTTACGTGGTCTGTGTAGACAGCTGGAGTGATTGATTAAAATAGAAACCCTATCAGAGGGGTTCTACAGCCATGCTAGCAGCTCTGTGAGGTTATATTTGGCAGTGCTTTGAGCTTAATGCTAATGCAATGCAAACACTCTCATGTTAAAGGAAATGGCCACTTTAGAATGAAAATACAGACAGTACTTACTCACCCTCATGCCGACAAGAAGTCCAGTGTAGTTTTTTAATCCATAAAACTCATTCGGGGTATCGAAGGATAACAGCTAGCCGGATTTTTCCATACACTTGAAGTGACTCATGAATAAGAACGTCTCTGAACGTTCTCGAGTCTCGCGCAAGTTGCCATGTAAACACAGCACACCTGCAGGGCAGGCTAACTGACCACGGTGAGAAATTCTGCTATAAAAGTGGAGTAAATTATGTCTTTTCAAGTCAATTTTGCATGCCGCAGCTTCAGGGCACTTAGATTAAGACGGACGAGCTGTTCTGACATTTTTGAAATGCATTAGCAGAGTTTTATTACATTTTCAAAATGATTTTAGACATGGGTTCGATGCACTTAAAGTGTATGGAAAAATCTGGCTAGCTGTTATCCTCCGATACCCAGAACAAGTTTTGTGGATTAAAAAACCGTGGTCAGTTAGCCTGCCCTGCAGGTGTGCTGTGTTTACATGGCAACTTGTGCGAGACTCGAGAACGTTCAGAGACGTTCTTATTCATGAGTCACTTCAAGTGTATGGAAAAATCCGGCTAGCTGTTATCCTTCGATACCCCGAATGAGTTTTATGGATTAAAAAACTACACTGGACTTCTTGTCGGCATGAGGGTGAGTAAGTACTGTCTGTATTTTCATTCTGAAGTGGTCATTTCCTTTAAGCATGTGTC
Source organism: Epinephelus moara (assembly GCF_006386435.1). Taxonomy (NCBI): domain Eukaryota; kingdom Metazoa; phylum Chordata; class Actinopteri; order Perciformes; family Serranidae; genus Epinephelus; species Epinephelus moara. The sequence goes on from NC_065524.1 coordinate 10,115,067, forward strand.
ATATTTACCATATTAAACATTTCGGTTTAGCATGTTAACGTGCGAACATTTGCTAATTAGCGCTAAACAAAAGAGACAGGTGAGGCTGATGGGATGCTATTGGTTTTACGGGCATTTGGCCTTAAACTAAACGACTGGATACATTAAAAACTGTCTCTAATGGGACATTAATGTGAGTACTGAATTGCATGGTAATTCATTGTTTCTGAGATATTTCAGTCTGGACCGTACCTCCAGATGAAGACAGAAGCTCAACATGAAGAGTCAACTCTGTCAGATTGGCTTAGAATTGTAGCTTCTGAAAGACTATCTTGACTCTGAATTTAAGACGTCATCATATCCTCTTTGAACTTATCATAATGGTACCAAGGACAGAGTTTCAATGCACAAGCACCACTCCAATCCTTCCTGAGAGTACCTTTCGACTGTATACAGGCTTTTGTCAAGTTCGTGTTTTCCTATGTTGTTAAAGTTGCTAAAATGCCATCTTAGCTGTTAGCTTAGTAGACTCACCATCTCAAGACAATTTCTTTGTGTAGTTCTCACAGTGTGCTGAAGTACCCTCCTCATATATTCTATGTAAAATGCACTCTGTGTTCACATATAGGCCTATCCTCTAGTGTGTACGTACTTCCCCTCAGAGCTGTAGCTGTTCATGCTGCCATCAGTCGACTCTCTGCTGGCCTGCCGATTCATGGCCGACCCTCCTCGTGGGTACTCCACTGCCATGCCCGTCTCCACGCTCCTCTGGATGCTGCTGCTGCCACCCTTACCCGACTTTTTACCTGCTGATGCTTCTGCGGCAAACACAGAAAAGAGGCGTTAAACTATTAAACTTATTATGTGCCACCTTAACCAAAACTGTTACCAGTTATCAGGCATCTCATGTACCCATAATTCAAAGTGCAACTGCACTACGTTTTGCATCAGTTCAAGGTAGTAACTCTGAAAAGCCTGATAACTTTAGGCCTGAGGTTCATCAATATGCAGGCCATCCCATGCAAATTAATATTCCATGGTGACCTCAGCAGCATCTCAAAACATGGATATAAAAAAGTAGAAGATAAAAAATCCATAAATGATATCTAAAAATATAAAAAGAAAAATATATAGCAATCTTCGGGATGCTAGAAAAAAAGGTTTTGTGTAGAAAATCACTTCTAATATTGTAAAAATAGGAATTAATATGTCTTGTTATTTTGGTGATGAGGTCACTGCAGGAAGACAGCATGGCTTAGTCAATCCACCCCAATCTTGAATGTTCGGCAGGGATGTAAAGGTAAAGCTCGGAGGGTTGAAGAAATCATACAGTGCATAGCTGCACTTAAAGGGGGAGTTCAAATCTTATTTAAAGCCTGCTCTTTTCATCGTAAACACATGACTTCCTTTCAGTCCACCCGAAAAGAATAGCAGTGTTTCAGATTTGGTTTCTTTTTGTTCGTGAAATGAAAGCAGTGAATGTGAAAATGCAGATCCTGCTCTTACGTTGCAACAATCAGACAATTGAGACAAATATTTTTGCTTCAGTCAGGCTTCTTGAAGAGCTGAACACAATGGTGACAGAGGAGGGTGGAGTAAGGAAGCGTGCCGGAGACAGAGTTCAGGAGGGGCTGGAGGTGCTGGGAACTTTTGTCTACCTAACAGAGCTATTCTACAACTCTCCCTTGCTATCATTCTCTCTTCCTATGACTCCCTGTCTTCCTGGGTTTGGTCTATTTCATCTGCATCTCTTAAAACCCTTTAAAGTGTATTGTGATGCTTCATTAAATCACTTATTTTTCAGTATATCTCAATGTAATTAGAAAAACATCAGAGAAGTTACAGTTAACAACTGTTACCTAATTTATTTAATCCTGCTATGTAATATAATACTATATAATATAATACCATGCTTGGTTTATCATGCACCAACAATGTAACTCTATGGCACCTATAAATACTCAGAAGCATCACCTTAAGTAAAGTACAGCTAACCTTTCTACCTGTCTTACAGTGTCTGACTGCCTTCCTTTCAAACTGTCTGTCTGTCTAACTATTGCTTTACCTTTCTGTCTGTCCGCCGCCTTACCCGCCGCCTCTGAAATAACACACACAACAACAACAAAGCCAATAAACAACAACATAATCAGAAACAACAGCAACACTGGATACACTGGTAAAATTATCTATTTGTGTATTAACAGTGTGACCTAGGTGTCTATCTGCATTTAAGTGTGTATTCACAGTATGTGAGTGTGTGTTTTTGTCTTTTTGTCCTCTGTATAGCTAAAGATGCACCAAATCCATTTATAAATGCACCCATGATGCATTTCTGCACTGTCTCTCCATGGAGGCAAAAGAGTTTCATTGCCAATGTCTTTGACAAAGAAACCGTATCTGCAGCTGGAATCAGGTGCTGAGCTCCAGTCTACATTTAACGTTTAAAGAAATTACAATAAAAGTAAAGGTACCCTGTGGAGTTTTCAATAGAGGCCCTAAAAGGCAGGGTGAATTTTTTCTTTTTTTGCAGGCAATGTTGGCTCCTCTCTCCTCCTCTAATATGGACAGCAGCACTATCCTTGGTGCTGAAACAACAGCTTTGCAAAACCTAACCTGCTGGCTGATATTTGAAGTGCATGCGGTAGGCTAATCAGGGTTTTGTGTTAGTGTGGGAAACTAGATGTTTAGGGCTGGTGGCACCACGGCACAGTTCCTTTATGTTTTATAGTGGAAACTTTTCATTAGTTAACTGAGAAGGCAAAACCTTCTGTTTATGCTATATCTGGCTGAAGTTTTTAAGCCCTTTGTATTGTGCACTAAGCAATTCATTCTGCACGGCTTCCTTATTCTCAAAACAACCTACTCAGGCCTAAAAGTATATCGTCTACGTAGAGGACAACACCCCTAACGTAGGAGATCATATCTCGTACAAGGGAGACAACATCCTGTCTGTAGGAGATACCATCCCATATATAGGAGGTTGCATCCCATCGAGGTGGTGGAAAAAAAATCGATACAGCATAGTATCGCGATATTTTGTATGGCAATATTGTATCAATACATGGACACCAAGTACCATGTGCAAATACACATTTTAATACAACTTATGGTACTAGAATAATAAAATCAATTGCTTTTTCGGTCCACTAGATGGTGCTGATGTTTTCTTTCCTGGTGAGGTCAGCAGAGGTCTCAGTCAGGGACATTTGGCAGAAAGTTCATCAAAACAAAGATGGAGGTGCCAGAGAAAGAAATCAGAAACATGCCATCGGCGTTTAAATCAAACGTCTCAACTTATTTTGGATTTCATAAAATACTACAGAAATGAGGGCTCACATCACACGCCACCACCCAGAGATTGCGTTAGCCGCTGATGGCCAAGCTAATGCTAAACCTGCTCCGTCGAAAAACCAACCAACACTGGACACACTTAGCTTGACAAAGCTAAATCCAACTCTGAGAGAGCTAAGAAAATATCACATCCCATCACCTACTTCATGTGCAAAGATCTGCGACCATACAGCATTGTTTAAAACAAAGGCTTTTGTTACATGCTAAAAACACTAGGGCTGTACCCAAATATTCGGATATTCGAATATTCGTTTCTATGGGTAGGTATTCGATATTCGTTTTTTTTATTTACTTTTGTTTTTTCTTTTTGTTTTACATATTTTTTTTGGTGCTAAATGCAGTCTTTTTGTTGCTGGTAAATGTAGGTTATCAATAAAAATCAAAACTTTTAAATTGCATTGTTAAAAATGTGAAAATATAGTATAGCCTACCAACGGAGCTTGTGCGCACGGCAGGCTTGAGCGCATCCGTCTGAGGCTGTGGATCAATGCCAAGTTTTACCACTTTATCACTATTCCCTCTAACTTGTAGCTGTTTTTTCGTTATCTTTTGAATTTAATATGAATTATGGAACCGTTTTTGTCAACGTTTGTTTCCCCCGTTTTGTACAATAAATTATTGTTTAAAGTTTCAACAAGTTTCTTTTGGAGTGCGTGACACAAGTGTGTTTTGAAAACGACCGCGGACTGTCACCTGCTCAACGCATCAGTACCTTCGGATGCCATGACAGTAATAGCCAATAATGTCAAAATATCATTTACAGACCGATTTAACAGACGATCACTGCTGCCCGACCCGCAGGTCCATTTGCGGGTCCCGCGGGTTACGGGTCGACCCACGCATCACTACTCAGCTCAGTCTATAAAGGCTGTACACAACAGTAAGGCTATAGACATTATATTCTATTCAGGCCGGCAGAACCAGCAGCGCATCGGCTCTACAGTGCACGGCACTGCTGATTAACCATTTTATTGCAGCACAGAGTGTCTGCCAGCAACCAATTACTTGCAGAGGCTTCCTACAACTTGTTTCAACGGTTCCGATTTAATCAGAAGACAAATTAAACAGGATGACTAGCCAATGTGAAAATCAAAAGAAAGCATAGAATAATGTACTGAAGGAGACTGTTGTGCCATCACATTTTTTTGTGGTTTGAGAGCAAAGATCCGGTCGCTGCTGTGCAAAACTCAGCAATGCAATTAGGTCCGAACCCCCCCCCAAGCCCTAAAAAACACTGGAACCCAGGTATGTGACTCTGCCCCAATATTTTTTCACCGATACAGTCGTACCAAGGCTCTACAGAGAAGTGAAGCATAAAGTTGAGGAATCTTTGAGTACAGCAGGAAGGGTGGCAATAACTTGTGACACCTGGACTCCGAGGTCAGTGGATTCATATGTGACTATAATGGCACATCATCTCACAGAGAAATGCCGACTGCTGTCTCACGCAAACTAGAGCAGTACACGAAAGTCACACTGGAGCAAACACACTGCAGACCTCCTGTAAAATGCAGCACGACAATGGGGGACTGGGGTTGTAACAGACAACACTTCTAACATGGGTGCTGCCATTCAAATAGTGGGATACCTGCATGTGAGGTGTTTAACTCACATACTTAATCTGGCCTCACAGAGGGCGTTAAATCTGCCAACAGTTAAGTTTGTCAGGTGTATGCACAGTATGTAAGGGATAATATGTCATATGTAGGTGATAATATCTCCTATGGGAGATATGAACCTTTGGCCACATCGCCCGCAATTATTTTTCCTTGCCTCTCAGGGTTTCCGTAGTTTTCATTGTAAAATTATATACTAATTTAAATTTCACATTTACCCCCAAACACATCGTGTGTGGTCAAAATTTCATGGTACTTTCAGTGCACCATAGTGACCACACAGTCCAAATATGTCCACTGTCCATTGACCACACCAGCATTACTGATGGGTGTGACTGGGGTGCAACACACTTGAAACTTTTAACTGGAGATGGCAGCGAAACCTTTTTAGCCTGCTTGTTACTCTTTAAAGCCACTAAGTGTACTATTTGAAAATGTCCGACTTTGGCACCCCACGAAAGGTAGTATCAAAAAAGACATTGTAGCTGGGATTGTCTCATTTGTCTACCAACAAAAATGTAATCAGAATAATTTGAAAGATTCTATAATCACATAAAAATGTCTGCATTCAGTGGCTTTAAGAAAAGTGTCTTTTAATCATAATGTGCTGCTTCAGCTTTACTGATAGACATTTTATATTAGCCTTTTAGTTTGTCCATCATCTTCCAAAGGCAAAGAATTAATTACCACACAATATAAAACAGACTAGATGCCATTAGAGGCTGCCAATCTTCTTGGCGTAGGTATTATTTATTTACAGTAATTACACTAATGTCTCAAAATTATTGTGGTAGTAATTCTCTGATGAAATCATACACACAGCAACTTTAAAGTTCTTCACTGAGGGTCAGTGCATGGTTGTTGGTGCCATGTAGTTCAAGGGAGGATAAGTGGACCTGTTACTGCTGTATAACATCTGTGTCTTTCTTTCTTTCTCTCTCTGTGCGTTTGTGTAATCATTTCTCAGACTGTCAATCAGACTGCTCTCTGACCTGTCTGGCTGAGTTGCGAGGTACTCCGGCTACGTCTGGATGGCAGGATGGCAACAACACGTTGGCTGAGGCTTGAGCGTCGCTTCTTGATCCCGCTTCCCAGGCTCCCGAGCGCTGTGTCTGATTGGCTGCCATCGGCGTGCTCCATGCCGTAGATCTCACCACTCACGCTGGTGCTCTTCATCATGTGGCGACCCGTTGCACGCATGGCCCTGCTGAGCATCGAATGTCACCCAAAAAGTTAATTTCTTGTCACTTCGTAATTCCTTTACTCCACAAGCAAACATGACCAATAAAATAAAAAAGCAAAGTTAGTGTCTAAATGAGTGAGTGTGTGTTTTTAACCTGAAGCGTCCCCTGGGTCTCTCTGACTGGATGGACATGTAGCTGGTGCTACTGATGCGAGAGGCACTGCTGGTTCGAGAGATGGCTGACACGTCGCTGCCATCACTGTCTGAGGACTTATGGGAAACGTTCTCACTGCTCCTCCTCTGGTCCTTGTAGAGCTACAGGAAACACAATACACAAAATGTTGCTAGTAAATATAGCATTAGTTACTGAAAAGCCTTCATTGAGATTATATTGATCAATAATCAGACTATCAGGAGAGGTACTAATGATGAACCAGTCAACATTTCTATGTCCAGAGTGGATCAAATACCAATGTGTGGGGTTGAGAGAGGTTGCTCATTGTGAAGAACCTAGAGATGATTATTACTTGATCAGCAGCTTCCCTATGCTACCTGCAGAGCATTGAAGCATCTTTCAGCTCATTGTTATGGCTTGTGACCCACACCTGTGCTGTTTAAGTTCATTCTCAGTGCTCTCATCAGCCTTTTTTCAGCCAGAGTTAGCGACTAGCTGGTGAACATAGTAGAGCAGTTAGCAGCTAATGAGACAGATAGTTTCCTCAGAAGTTGGTGGAGACCAAAACAGAGCTAAAGTGAATATTGGACTACCATTCGTCACATGGCAAGAAACACGTCTGCAAATTAATGCTAAAGTTGTTCCACGTCTGCTGGTTGTGTAAGGCACTTAATGCTAACAATCATACCAGCCATACCAACTGTATAAGCCCATAACGTCAGAGAGAAAAATCTGTTTGCAAGTCTGGAATTTCCATGTTGCAAAATTATTTTATGTGTCCTTGTGTTTTTTTTAAGGTTCAGGGTGTCGGATTAAGGATGATATAGTGGCAGAAACAGAATGTAATATTCACTATGTTTTCATTAGTTTATAATCACCTGAAATTAAGAATCATTGTGTTTTCGTCCCCCTAAAATGAGCCCTTGATATCTACATATGGAAAGGGTCCTCTCCCACGGAGGTTGCCATGTTGTTCTGCAGTAGCGCAGAACAACAAACCAAACACTGGCTCTTGACAGGGCCATTCGTGTTTTTGCATCAGCCACCATGGTTCTCCTATACACTTAGCACACAGAGGAGTTTCAGTTGGTTGCAATCTGCAACCTCATCACTAGGTGCCACTAAATCCTACACACTAGACCTTAAATGTTTAATAGTTGCTCAAGGCTTTAAAAGCCCTGCACACTCTCACAGGTGTTTTTACGTATTCAAAATTAAATTAGTGCCTTGCTTAATTTTAAGTCTACTCACACAAGATTAAAAAACTCTATCTGTTAATTGGAATGAGGTGTAACTGACAGGTGAGTGATAGGTCTTATTCATGGCAGATGTTTTGGCATGTCTTTGCAGGAAATGAAGTTGAAACTGACTCTCCAGCACCACCTTTTACAACATTTAAACCAACTGAGCCAGCCTTAATGTCATCAGTTAGACCTGTGATTTTCCTGCAATGCATACTCAAAATGTCTGTTGTTAAAAAGAACTGAGTAGGAGACACAGGGAGATGTCAATCAAGCACAGTCTGTCTGACTCATGGCAAATAAGTGAAAACACCTGTTTTGGTTCCTCCTAGGGTGTGTTGAACGTTGTCAGAATAGTGTTTTTTGCAATACTAATCTTACTAATCCAGTTAACATGCAAAGTATTACATATATATTGTACAATGTATTAATACAATAACAATTTTCATGTCTAAGTACAATGGTGGTCTGTAGGAATCCCATAACCTGAACTGACTGTAATGAGACAGTCACCTCAGTCCTATCAGAGTATTGTTATTATTATTAATTATTATTATTATCAATTTTAAAGGAGAGTTCCTTTCATTGCTGTTTCACATTCCCATCTTTGAAAAGAAAACATTTCAACATATTAAGTTTAAACAGATGTTTCAGAAGTTTATATAAGACAAACCCTTTCTGTTATACACACATTAACAATTCAGATTTTACATTAGCATGTAAAAACTATTATAAATCTCAAAATGATTGGGCCTTCATAGCGTGTTATTACTTTCTACATGATTTCAACCGTACCATAGCGTTTCTGACACTTTCAGATGTTTTAGTCAGTTTGTGCTGATGATCTATACTGTCAGATTTAAATCATTCTACATTCAGTCAGATGGGGGACAGTGTAATGCATCACCATGACAGCACTGACACTATGCATACAAAAAAGTGAAACTACTGGCATGTGGGCATGTGTGAAAGTCAGGTTATCACCATTAAACTGTCAGTTCTCTGTAAGTTAGGGACAGGAAAACCAGCCAGTATGGATTATACACTTCTGTATTCGAGGTGTTCGGTGCATTCTTGAGTGACTGCCCACTTGGAACCAATTCATTTTATTGAGTGGTCTTCACCATTACTGTAACATAATTTATTACTTTCTTAGACAGTAAATGCAATTCACTCCAATGCACTTCAGCAACATTATGGCCCATGCTCACTGGCTGGATCACGTATTGTCCCCCTCCATTCTCCTGATGAGTTGGTTTTAAAGTGAACTGTCAGGCTAAATGAAGCCAAGAAAAAGAAAAAAAAGAAAGAAGTGGTGGCCCACCTCCCGTTTGTTCTTGAGGGCTCGGTCCAGGTCCTGTTGGCTGGAGGTGGGGGCTGCTGACACCCGGTTGGAATGAACCCTCATCTGGAGCTGACGAACACACTCCTCTGCTACCAGGGCTACACACACACACACACACACACACACACACACACAATACGAGAAAGTCAATAAGCTTGCACTTATTTAGACACTGCAAAGTGACCCTATTTGCAGAGCCTAAAAATTTAGTCCTGAAAAAGCTGGACACACTGATGTCACCTTTTAGTTTGGATGAAAAATCAAGACTGTATTCATTAATCTTGGTCGTTCAGGTCAAATATATCAGTGGATTCAGTAGCTGCAACAGTTACAGGTCTGTATTTTTCTGCTTTACTAATTAACCTCAGAGTGTCCCACTCAACTTTGGAAATGCACTCAAGATCCTTGTCTGAGCAGCCTATGAGTAAGAATTTACTGAACATCATTATAATTTTACTGACGTATGAAAAGATAACAACTTGTAGTTTTACAGGGGATTATTTGGCTAAAAAATATTTTTGGCAGAGAGTGGTGACTTCCCGGAGTCTTGTCAGCAGTGTGAGGTTGCCAGACAACCAACAGATACTTTAGGAAGTCACAAAGCTCATGCTTTATTTGCTCTGTCAGATGCGTCTGGGCCATTTATCTAATATGTGGCGGATTTGATAGGATGATTGACAACATGTGGAGCCTTCACATATTACGCAAAATCCGTGATGATGTCATTTTTGGCTTGTGCACTCTTACGCCAGGGAACATGACGGTGAATATAAACCTTATTTAGTAAAGAGGAGAGCAGTTGAGGCATTATGAAAACAACCAAGATGGCAGCAACGACTGCAGAACTTTCCTCTGAAGTACTACTTCCAAATTTGAATGAAAAAAAGAAAAACAGTAAGACTCTTTCACAGATATATTGATGCTACACTATCACAGCTCATCTCTGCACTCTGTCATCTGTTTACATTTGTCCGTCACTCAGGGCTATGTTGCGTTGGGTTGCTCTGACTGGTTATAGGTCTATCCAACTGTGTCCAAAGACATTTTGATCTGCGGCCGTTGATAACGCCCCTTGGAAACTGAATAGGAACTAAGAGGTTCCAGACTAATTCACATTTGCGAATTGGTCTGGTGATGCCAGGCTACAAATCATAGAGAGTGATGGAGGAAATGCCCTACGAACTCTTAGCTGGACTGCTTGAATCCAAAAAAAAAAAAAAGGATTCCTTAAACCAAGATTTATGTATTTTTGCCCTTACAGAAGTATTTCACTGCTGGAACAATGGTCTTATCATAAAACTGGCCTCTCTATGCAGGAGAAAGATGGAAATGCTTTTGAAATTGGCCCTAAATGACCATTTGCTTTTGTATTTGCTCAAGAGGTAGAAAACCTACCAAAATGCACACTTGACCAACAATATGGCGGCCAGCTGATAATAAAGGATCTTGAATTACAGTTAAATAGTAACTTAAAATTTGTTTCTGAAAGGTGAGAAATAGGCAATGCAACATTGGTTCATATTTGATCAGCACTGTTTAGTTTTACAGTTTGATCTCAGTTTTTTCAGCCTCCATTTTGACAATACAGGAAAACAGTATGCAACCCACTTCCTGTTCAGAAACTCTCATATTACAGCCAAACAGTACACTAAAATATGATATGATGACATTTTAGGTGAGAAATAGGCAATACAGAATCTTGGTTTATATTTGATCAGGACCACCTAGTTTTAATGTTTGGTCTGACTTTAATAGAGGGGCATCTCTTTCTCTCTCTCAATCTGCATCCATACTCTTTGTGACCGGGGTAATGGACATACAAAAATGAGTTCATTTACACATGCTACCCATATCTTAATCACCCAAAGATGGTTGAGTATCCTTTTAACAATAAAGCATGTGCGTTCTGAAGATGTAGGCATGTGGGTTTGTGATAATAACAATGTCTGAATGGTGCTGCATCAGCACAGGAAACAACTCATCATGGCGGTTACTTGCCAATGCTGTTAGTGTACAAATTATCCCTCACTTGACTTACACGTGACTCAGTTTTACACACACATAATCATTAGCACATACCTTGTTCTACGGTACTGCTCTTGGGGGGAAGCTGTGGGAGTTGCCTCACTCTGCGAGCTGAGGAGGACATCACTGAGGAGGAAAGAGACGTACCACCTTGGAGGTGGCCCCTAATACAAAATAACATGACAGTGAAGCAGACAGAGAGGAAAACACCCAGAGGGTGGGAGAGATGGAAAGAGGGGAGAGAAGAAGAATGAACAAAAGCAAGGATAAAAAGAATGGGGATACAAAAAGAGAGAAAGTGAAATTAAAGTTTTTAAATGGTTTGTGATCCAGGGTGCACACTGCAGCAGCAGTCACTTGCTGGTTGGAGTTCACATTTCTTGAGTTTTTCCTATTCAGTCGGTATCATTTTGACATTAAAAGTGGTTGAAATTCACCTGAAGGAACAAAAACTGACCAATGGAAACCTGCTGTCATTTTTAAATTTCTCGTCTTAAGATGTGTCTAAAGAACACAATTGCATGAAAAATTAAGTGACAGAATGTGGCTATAGGAAAAGCATCAGTCGTGAAAATGAAAGAAGAGCAATAGTTTAGTGAAAAATCAGTAGCAACAACATATCCACAAAGTGAAGCAGAGTGAAGTTCGTTCAGGAGCTGATAGTGAGGGATCCTGTTGCAGAAAGAGCAGCAAATAAAGGTTTAGACAGTGAAAGAACACATAGCGAAGGTGAAAGCCTTCAAGCACAAAACCCACCATATCTGCAGACATTCATTCACTGTAATCCATTCTCACTAAAATACAGGGGTTTATCAGAAAATCTTTTTGTTTCAATTTCTTTTGGGACGTTGCTCCAATCAGATCAATTGCATGTTCCACAAAATAATATTTTCATTATTCTCTTAAGTATGAAATATCTAAAAATGTGAATATCATTGTATTTTACATGGATACAACAACAGTTCTACTGGGAAAAAAAAAAAAAAAGTCCGTTAATCATTTTACTGGCCATCGCTCTGCCATTATACTCATAATAGAAAATAATAATAAAATAAAATTACTGCTGCCTAATCTACAAGTTCTGTAATAATTCCAATATAATTTTCAGCTGTTGCTTTAGAAATACTGAAACAGACGAAAAATATGAAAAAATGGGCATTTAACACTTACCAAAAAAACTCAACACAACATTTACACATCTGCGCAGAAATGACTAAACATTGACCGTTGTGTCCACACAACACAGACAACACAAAGACAATAAACACACAAACACACAACAGCAGCGGTGTCTGTGGCAGTGATGTGGCAAAGACAGGTCACACAAACACACACGTACAAACAGGTAAACGTATGAAGGGAGGGGGAGAGCAGTCCTGTCTTGTCCCTCTCCACCACAGTAACTATAGTAAATGAAAGGTGATCTGCCTCTGTGTCAGTGGGTTATAGGGGGGGGGGGGCACTCTTTCAAGGGGAATCCCCTTACCAAGGGGCTGCAGTGGGGCCTTCTTTCCTCTGGAGCCCCTTAAGATGGAGGTGGGCATGATTCTGGTACACACATACACACAGTCACACGAGTACCATACAAACCCCGCAACATAGTGTGGAAGCAGCAGCATGCAGGAACGAAAATAAGAAGAAAGATGGGGTCGAGGAAAAATGGAGAGAAAAAAGCAACAGAAAACAAATTTAAAAAAAAGATCATCCAAATCATCTGACATTTAAGTGAAATATCTTGACATCTATTGGATGGATTGCTATTAGATTGGGTAGACATTTATGTCCCCCACAATATCAATTATCATAACATTTCATGAAACACTACCATCAAGTCAAATTTTTAATTTGTCCAGTAAGCTACTTTCAAAGCTAATTACATCCAATCATCCTAAATGTACTTTGTATTAAGTGCTACCATAAGTAGCATATGTTAGTATAATAACATCCTACGAACAGCTCAAACTTTATACCTCCTACACATAGGCATGTTAGCATTGCCATTGTGTGCATGTTATCATGGTGACATTAGAAGAGCTGCCAGCATGGCTGCAGAGAAATTAAAAATCTAGACTGATTAATAGCGCAACAGGTCAGAGATAAAATATGTACTTTTGATTTTGGAGTGAGCTGTCCCTTTAAGCTGTTCCTGTGCTTTAAGACAAAGCACCTACAGTATACTATACCACTGATGTAATTTGGCTGAATTTATCTGGGTATGAACTTAATGTGAATTAAATGCCTCAAGATACATAAACTCATTTAAAATCATTTTTAAAACCGGCACCAACTGCTAATTAAATACAAATAAACGTTTACCTTTCAGCTATCAAAACAAGTCCATGGTTTATTGTGTGTCTGTCTGCTTTAATCCAAAGCCCCATTCAGACTGGATTTATGGTTGTACATACAACTACGACTGAATGACTTAAAACTTAAACTGAAGTGTATTTTTCTATGATTTCTAGGTGGATATATGGATTTTTAGATGCTATGAACATCAGAGACAATCCTCACAAAACCTAAGTCACACTGAACAATATCAATACGTGTTTCATGTATGAAACTCAAATTCACGTCACACAGTATCACATCTCACATCTCTCCCTCTGCGACTCTCCTTTAACTCTCCCACACCCACTGGGGAGGCTGAATGTCCATGTCTTTAACAGCTATATCCTGTGGTTTCTGGGTGGTTAAAATGCCATCCAGAACAATGTGTCACATTACAGAGGAGCAAAGTCATTATATCACTTCCCACGTCTCACTCTAATGTTAATCCTGTGCGAACAGAGCTTAAGACTAACCTAAGAAAAGATGGCTTCTTCCAAACTGGTGAGTGGATTTGAAAAGCTACCAGCAATACATATTTTTTAAAGAGAATTTTGAAGTTGGTCGTATCATTTCAAGCTCCTGTCAATTACCTCATATACTACAGTTTGACATGTGCTGAGCCTACAGTACATGCCTTACCTGCCTCTGTCAGAGAGCTTCCTGCCAAGAGTGTGACACTCAGGCGTCTCCAGGGTCCGAGGCTGCCTGGAGAATGGTGGATGAGCGAGGGGAACAATACACAAAAGAAAAAAAAATATGGATGGATGGATGAGAGGATGGAAGAGAGCATGATGGAGGATACATCATTTAGATTTAAAGGAGTCTGACTCTGTCAGGGGGCTGTCATTGGCCTTATAAGTTTATGATCTGGAAAACAGGAAATAGGAGGCATGCTGTGATGGATGGCGTGATTGTGATATGAATAAGGGGTGTCACACACTCTTGCTTCATCTGTAACTGTGCCTGTGTGTGTGTGCACATAAGTGTGTGTGTGCGTGTGTACCTCTTCTTTGTACTGAGGTGAATTAAAGTCTCTTGAGTAGGAAGTAGCATCCATATTCTCCATTCATGGACATGAAGATGACAAGGATGACACATGCACCGACACACACACACACACACACACACACACGAACACACACAGTCACACTTCTGATATGAATTATGGACATCATGAATTCTAAGTTATTGCTGAGAGCTAAGCCTTGGAAAAGAGAGACTTCTTAAAGACTGAGCGAAGAAGGAGAGCACACAGAAGCTGCAGATGCATTTCCCAGAACAAAAAGTACACTTGGAAAGACTGCAAGAAGCAAAATCAATGAGGCAAGATTTCACACCATAACCACTACAAACTACTAAGTTCAGAAGAGAACAAACTGGGCACTAAAAAACCGCGAAGGAAGGATAGAAAAGCAAGAGGACAAAACTTCAGCAACACCGACCACAACCAGGGACGAAAACTATCGCTACAGCTCTTGGCAACAAAATTACAAATCAGAAAAACACCACCCACAAGCTGAAAACCCATACAAGCAACCCTTCACACAATGTGAGTGAGACAGCATGAAACAAATTAGAACTTGTCTATTCCTACGGGACACTCTGACTTATATTGACAAGTTCTACATTGTCCATCATGTTCACTCTCACTGTGTCCAGCTCACTGACCACAATTCAGGAGTTTGGGCTTAGCGTTAAGAGGCTAAATTGCAAAAAATGACAAGAATAGCTTGTGATTTTATCTTGTATTTGTTAAAAAAAAACTGCAGTTGCAACTGCAACTATTACTGGTTTTGAGGAAAAAATAAAAGGGCTCACATTAAAAGGTATAAGCAAGTTTAAAGTACTAGTTTAACAATATGGGATATATATTTGCTTTTTTTTTTTTTTATCAAGAGTTAGATGAGAAGATTGATAACACACTCATATCTGGGTTAATTATGAAACTAAAGCTAAGAGATATTAGCCTAGCCTGGCATAACACCTTGAAATAGGTAACAACAGGTAACAAAATCCACCGAACAGTACCTCTAAAGTTCACTGACGAACATGTCTCATTTATTCATCATACCTTTGGACAGAGCATGGCTCATGTTACCCCCGTTTCAAGTCCTTATGCTAAGCTAAGCTAACTACCAGGCAGTAACTATATCTTCACTGGACAAATATGAGGGCGGTATGGATCTTCTCATCTAACTCTTAGCAAATGAATAAGTATATTTCCAAAAAATGTTAAATTACAATAATTTGAAGGGCAACTTTGATATTGTTAACCAAGAATCTATTTTCACACTTTTGTGTCTAAGTGACCGATGGAAACAACAATTTTATCCTGCAACCAGCAGCTGTGAAACAGGCTGCAATGTAACATTAATGGGAAACTGTGCATCGTTAATTTCTGTTCATTTAAATGCTTGTATTCGCCACTGACAGGCTGTTAGATTATTATTCTAAGTGTCTGACAAAATTATGGAAAGGACCCTACAGAGATGAACCTTTTTGTTAAAGAGTAAAATCCTTTTTGCTTAACCAGAAACAGATCCGAAGTTGCTATCGCCACCTCACTAAACTCCATTTAGACTCAGGTTTGCTTGAAATAAACCCTAAATTCACCAGTAACATGAGAAAATATGCTGGCTATATACACCCTAAAATTACTGTTTATTACAGTTTCTGGTTAAACAAAAATGATCTTCCACTTTAACAAAAAGGTTCATCTCTGTAGGGTCCTTTCCATAATTTTGTCAGATACTTATAAAAACAGTGTGAGCCTGCAGTGGCAAAAACAAGCTCTTTTAGTGGACGTAAAGTGATGGTACACCAACCCCTAGAGGTAACATTGCAGCATGTTTCACTGCTGCCAGCTGCAGCACTCTCGGTCAATACTGGACCAATTTCAAGCCATATTTTTTCTAAATATTTTTAAACCCTATTCACATAGGACTAGTATTACCTAAGGACCTCATGTGATCCAGAAATTACCAGCACATTCCCACAGGATAAGCGAAGCCTGTATTTTATTAGAAACAGAAATTCTGCCTTGGACAAAAAAATTACACAGCTCACCTAGTGGTGATGTACAGTGTTTACCTCTTTTTTCCTTTTAAATGTGGGTCAAACAAAGAAAACCAATTCTGCCACACATTGTCACATTCTCCAACTTACATTGTCTTTCGAGATTTCGCTCTTCTGATGGATTTGAGTTTGCTTTTTCTGTGAATGGGTCTCTATGCTGTGTAGGAAGATGAGCCTCCTGCACTCAAAGGGCTGTCAGAACTTCCATTTATAATTGCTAATGCAACCCCCATAACTTTTCCACTATAAAAGAGGCGAGAACAAGGGACAGAGAAAACAGAAAACCTAAATACGACGATGAAGGATCAAGATGCTGATTTGGACAGGACTAATGTTATTTGACCTCTGACATGAAATCTGTGTTTGGCAAAATATGGTAGGTAATTTGGGGTGGAAATTTTACTTGTCAAATTATAAACATAGCAGATTTGCATAGGATTAAGCTCACACACGACCTCCTTAATTATTACAAATTTCCAGAGGTCCACAGGTAATACTAGTACTGTGCGAATAGGGCTATATATACAAAAAGATGTAAAAAATAGGGTCAAGGTGAAGAAAAAATACAGAAGTTACCCTTCAAAGGCATTTGAACATTTGAAATCAGCCACCTCGATGTTGTACTGAATTTGGCTGGAGTAAGTTAAATTATACTTGTTTTGCATGATACAAGATAAAGTCACTCACTACACTTCTATCAGAGTAGAAAGAGTTGGAATAATTTAGGTTGCAAATTCACTACCAACTAATCACAAAATATCACAACTCAGCAAAGAGATTAGTGTTAGCTGTGAATATGAGGTAGAGCTTGACATCTGCCTGAACCCAATAACACCCAACTGAACCCAAAGGACTTCAGTCAAGTTTGAGAGAAGGTGTTCCTTACAATACTGAAAAAAAGACCTTGGGAATTGGTGACATACTGGGTGGCCTTTGCCTCATAAAAAAAAAAAAAGCCTTTCTCTTTTTATTATAATTCAGCAAAAACCTTAGGGTCTGGTTCACAATGGCATCAGATAAGGCATTAGTCAAGCTCTAAGAGGAAGCGGCTGGAGGTCCACAAAAGGGTACCTGTCATCTTCAGGGGAAGCATGTTGGATAAGAATCCTGGGACTTGCCGGACGTCTTCGGGGCAGGGAATGGGACAAAGATTTTCTATGTGTACACATACAAAATATATCAATCTTATGACCAAATCGGAAAGCCATTACAAAATCAGAAAGCCATGCTATTCCATTATTGGTTATGTACCTATAGTGAGAAGCTGTCTGAGTCTCTTTGTGCTTGCTATGGCTACAAGTAATTTTTTTGGCAACTTAGGGGCAGCAGAACACTGAGATACAATCACCTTATACAGTTGACATGGCGACCTTGTTTGCAAACATTTCCCTAATTGAATATTGTGGGGCAACGTTAGCTTTAATTTTGAGTTATGACATTTTAGTTCAGTTTTGAGGTCTACCAAGTCCTGAGGGAAATATCTGAATATCTTGGAATCCAATCTTTTTAGTAAAAATGTCCCTTCATGTGTTTTCTTGTTGAGCTGGAAACAATCAACAATGTCCGGCTAGTTGCTTGTAGATTTACTGCCAACAAAACACCAACAATAAACCTACATGCAACTTCCAGGATGAAGATGAACAGGAGGAGGACTGAGTAACCTGACCCTCATCTTTTACCCTGCAGTCACAATAGAAAGGTATCACGTAACAGCTAGTGTGGACAGGATAAATGATTCCAAACAACTCTTTCAAACTCTTTCTTTGTGAATATTGTTATAAAATTGGCTAGAATGCATTCAAACCTATTCTTTATTAGGTTAGGTTAGGTATTTTAATCACACTGTCGATAATGGTTATCCAAGAAACAGCACTGGCATCAGAAATCTCTTTGGATCAAGCAAGACTTCTGGTCTTATTGAGGCTTAAAAAAAAAACCTTGGTGACACTGGAAATGGTTATGGAGTGAATCGAACACATTAGACACAAGAGTGGTTGAAGGTTTGATTCTACTGAAGCCTGGATTGGGTGAAACTAAGCAGGGTAAAGAGGGCTGGTTGGTGAAGTGATTCATCTTTAGATACAGTAGTTAAGGTAAGGTGAAGAAGAAGAGGTGCACCGATTCTGTTGTCAAGGTGCCAATCTTTGATGGGTCGATGACAGTTTCTAGATGGTGATACCTCAATGATAAATGATTAAATTTGGCAAAATCTTGCTAGAATCAAGTAATTGAACAAATAAAAGAATTACTAATGATCCTTACAAACAGATGGTCTACTCATGTTAGTTTTAGAAAAGCACTGCACCTTGATAAACAACTTGAGGATTGTGGCAAAACATGGATTGGAACAGTGGTGTACAGTGATGGGGTCTGGGTAGAGTGAGAAGGGTGGATGCTTAATCTAAGACCATTCAGACGGTAAAGAACTACAAACACCAGGAAAGGTAGAGGATAAGAGACTACTGGAGAACTACAGGAGGGTTGGTTGGGACAGAGGCTGGTACCTTTCAGTCTCTGGTGAGGGGACATGATTGTCTGGAGTCAGACAGTTGGCGCTAGCGCTCCTAACCCTGTCCAGAGAAGGCTGCAGATCACTAGAGGCACCACAGCACAACATGCCATCCAATGGAGGAGGAGACAGGAGGAGAGGACAGAAACAAACACAAAGAGAAAAAACAATGGACAAACAGAAAAAAATGTTTTAAAAGAAAGTCTGGTTTGATTCCCAAAATCATAATGCTAGCCTGAAAACTAAATCATGACTGGCTGGCTGGTGTAAGGATGGGAGTGTCTGTAAGTTGTCATGGTTGTCATGAAGATGAGGTATAGCGGAAACGTGTTATTTGATTGTCATGACAAAGGATGGAATGCTCTCTGCACATTTCTCCTAACCAGACATGGGTTACGCTCATATGTCTAACCATTAATAATAATCTGTACATATGTATGTATGCGTCTTACCTAACTGTTGCCTCATCTGTGAACATTACAACGCGTTGTGTGACGGAGCTGCGTGTAGCCATGACCCTGTGCGATCCCATGATAGAGCTTATCTTTCGACATGCAGGCAGCGTTGAACTAGTCACAAGATGAAAATTTCAAAGACAGCATGCATTTGCAAATGAAACAAAGTAAAGAAAAGAAAGCTCAGATTGGAAACGAATCTGTGAAGCTCCTGCTACTGTAGAAAATACTCACAAAAAAGGAAGTCTGCAGTGTTTGGCAGATATCCTAACTAGAGATGATCAACATTTACTACCATTAAAGGATAATGTGCTTTTCCACAGGCTGAGAAAATTTCACACTGACACCACAAAATGTATAAAGGCCTCAGTATGCTTCAAACAAAGTGTTTGTCTAACTGTGAGAGAAACTGGACAATTTTTGACTTTCTGAAACAGGACGCTGGCTACGTGTGAGGGGGTGTGGAAGTAGGCAGGATTCTTCTCTCTCAAGCCTTCTTTGCACAACTACTGTATTTCCATCACTTTTTGTGAGTTATTTGAGATCCTTTATTCCTCCTTTGAGAAGATGCTGTCCAGAAATGTGCGCAGTCATCCCCATTTCATTGCGTCAAGACTACACAGTCATGCAAAACCCACAAAATTTTGGAGTGAATTCAGGGAGGCAGTGTGATATAGCCAAGAGGACCTATTTTGGCCACAGCTGGTTCCGGACGTAAAAGTCACATTCGTTTTCTCCATAGACAGTTTAAGGTGACTCATATTTGGAGCACTTCCTCAGCTTGGAAGAGCATAAAACTCTCCCAGTCAAATAAAATGAACAAAGGACAAGCACCTGCATTAGAAAATATGTGGTCCTAGGATAAAAAGCCGAATGTATAGGCATATTTAAACATCAGCGTAGATATAAACTTCGACTCACAGGATGCATTTTGTGTAAAAAACACCCAATCGCCAAGATAGAATTGTGTAACATACTGCATACGGGCAACAGGGCAGAAGCAAAAGATTATAATACAGTCTGCAGCTTAAATTAATTCACTTTTGGATTCTGGGTCACTTAAAGATCAATCGTGATACCAGTGGGCTATCAGACTGACAGCGATAAGCCTCTGGGGGCAATGGCCCATATTTCAGGTACTCCAGTATAGCCAGCAGATATCTGGGCCAAGACATCCTTTTGCATGTGCTGGTCATTTGATGTCATCTCAATAAACAGATATCTACATATGAACACAGATAATTTAAAAAAAAAAAAAAAAAACCTAATATAAGGGCTGGTTGGTGAAGTGATATATAGTGAATATATAATATAAATCATTGTCAGACAATAGCCCAAAGGTTCTACGCTTGCATGTCGGCCAACGTGTTCTGCATCTCCATACGGACTTGTTACCTGCTGTTCAAACTTAATTGGTCAATATTACTCAGAACCAGAACGCTTATGATACTAAAATCTTGTCCCGTTGCCCACAGATTCTGCATACATGCAGATATCTATTTATAGAGATTACGTGTAGATGAATTCAACAAAAACGCCACCATGTTTGTTCCAAAATGCAACAACAAAGTGTTTTGAACTCATTAAGGCTTTGATCTGTCACTCTAACTGGATTCATCCCCATAGCATTGGCCACAAAGTCTCATGGTAATTGTAGTATCTATAGCTCTCTGCCATGCCAAACAGACAAAGAAAACATTATTTCACAAAAATTAAGTTTAAAACAATCCAAACTAGTGGCCATAATATAAAACTATAGGGTTGTTTTACTGTCTGGTAGTCCTGTGTTTCTATTTGTAACGTTGATTAAGAAATTAAGAAAAAGTTGAAATACATTTACAGAGTAAAGCACTTCCAGGTTTTTGTTTGTTTGAAGCATACTGAACCCTCACCTGTGGACTTACCTGTTTGTGTGTTTGTGGATACCGTTGAACAAAAGGGGCATCTTAGGTGGCAGTGTGTTATTGTGCCTAGTGGATCTCCTGATGTTAGCATGCATGCAGCAGACAGAAGTCAGAAAATGGGAGGAATGGGTGGGAGAGGAGAAAAAAAACAAGACTGTGGGAGTGTTTACACACAACAGACATAAAGTTTTGTAGGTCAAAAAAGGCGCCAAGTTATCCAGTGATTTAATGTACCATCTAGTAGGTAATTGGGCTTATTTTAAGTTATGCTGTTTACAGAGGTATAGCTCACCAGCTCATGTATCCCATTCTTATACAAAAAAATTACTTACACTGAGAAAAAAAAAAAAAGGCGTGTCGTGTTTCACCCTGTAAAATCAAGTTGATTTCAGTTTTAAAAATCTTTGAGAGCGACTGCCTTGAAAAAGGTAAGTAGATATCACTATTAGCCTTAAGTTATGTGTACATTATATTTAAGTAATAAGTTTCCTTAGAATTTAGTTGTATATACTTCATTTTGTGAGGCTTTTGCAAGTGAAATTCACTTGTCATTAGGATAGTGGATTTGTTTTAATTGTGCAATTTGATTTGTTACCACATACACTGGCCTTGTCTTAAGATGTTCAGAATGGATTTTTTCAAAATAAAAGATGCTCCTACAAAGTAATAATTTATTGTTGTGATTACTTTATTTATAAAGGACAATCTGTTTCCTAAATTCTACTGAGTAAACACAACTGTCCAGTTAAGTCAGACTTACTTCCTAACACTTAGAAAGAAAATGTTTATTTTACTTGTCATTTTTAAGTTGCAACAACTTCACAAAATTAGGTGAATACAACTTACTCAAAGTAAACTTAGTAAACCTAACTCAAGTCTAACAGTTATATTTACATAACTTTTTCGATGCAATCAGTTTCCTAGATCTTTTTAAAGTAAGATCAACTTGTCAGATTTTGCAGTAGGACTGTCAGTTACTTCTTCACAACATTCATGTTGTCATCCGGTATGTTTCTAAACAGTGCTTTCTTTGAGAAATCACTGGATAAGCTTGTAGGTTTTTGCAGTGTAAGCAAGTGGAACTACAGCACTGCGTGACAGCTGAACAAGCATCAAAAGCCGGCCTTCATCTCTAGTGACATGCTTAAAAACACTGTCTTCCCTCAAACACATCTGTGCATACAAAATACAAAAAAGAATGTAACCAGCTTATTGTATTTCTATCTAAGACGTATGGTTTTATAAGGAGACGCCTGCAATGAGACATACAGATGTGTTCTCAAGCATGTAACTTACCTCTTTGTCTGTGTGCCTAAATAACAATCTAAGACCCATGTGGAGGTAACTACAGTAGGTGTGATGACCAAATGTTAAGTGACAGTAAAAGTCTTGATATCATAAACTGTATTAGGATATGAGAACAGAGTGAAGAGACAAGACCTGCAAAGAGAATAGCAGCATGCCAAGAATGAGCACAGTCTGAATGCAAGCATGGTCCTGTAGTGTCCTCTTGTGGATCTGAGGCAGCAGTACAACTAAACAATCTGCTCTTTGGCTTCTTTTCCTCAGCCTGACTGACCTGTATTTCATTTCCCCTACTTTTATTAATTTAAAATGAGAGTAAACACCTCTGCTTGCCTGTTCCCCACATGCTACCCTCCTGACTGTCAACTTTATCCAAAAATATGGAGAAAATGACAAGTCATTGTCAAGTCAGTGATCATAGGCTTTATTTTTCTTACTGTCAACAAACCGCATGAAAAGACCAAAACCAACCTTGAGTGTATCTACTAACAAGTACTGTGTGTGCATACTCACACCAATGAGCCACACTGTTGCACTGGCTGACATGTTGATTACCATGAACACACACACTGTGGTTTATTTTGACTCAGTCCCACAAACACCATCCTCCTGTCCCTAATACTAACTTGAGCACCAATTGTGTATTAATCCGCAGCTGAAAACAGTCCCCAACAAATACACTTTTTTCCTCCTGTTTGGGTAAAAAATCAAAACTACAGTGCCCAGCTGGATTTGTCTTTTTAGGCTTTGGGTTGAGAGCCACAGACAGGGTAGGGAAGCAAAAAAGTATTGTGAGAGGGACAATGAAGACAACATTTCTGGTGTTTTTTCATGGGATTTGTTGACTATAACAAAACTATAGAATATTGCCAGCCTCATCTGTTAAATCCAGTCCACAATTTTATTTCTACTCATGTGTGTGTTTTGAAATTACTTCTTTTTTTGCATTACATTGGAAAGAAGATTATGTAGCTGTTATTTTCTGAATGACAATTTCCTTTAAAACACTTATTTAACTTTTACAACAGAGTGCCTCGATTACAGTAGAATATTTTCTCCCACTTTCACCCATTTTCAGTGGATTTACCTTTTTTATTGCATAGAGAGACAATTTGATTAAAAAAAAAAAAGTAAAAAGGACCACTGCACACAACAACTACAACTAATCTAGTACCACAATGTAATCAATATGTCATGATTGGCCAGTTTACCTGGTGTGGAGGCACTCAGCACTTTTGCCTCGCATTGACTGGTGGATCATGATGACCTCACTGTGGTTACCATGGGGATGGATGACACATTAGGAAATCAACAACAGTCAAAAAACCAGAAGAGCAGAAGGAGAAGAGGGTGAATAGGAAAGAGACGCTGTCACTAATTGCTACACACACACACACACTCAAAGATGCCACAACCGAAGCTGTTCTGTTTAAACACTGCTCTAAAGTCACTTTATACAATGACAATCAACGGATAGCTACTGCACCAAACTTGGTTCCAGCCCCAAAATAAACAGCCATGAAAGAGGGACATTCAGTGAAAGAAAAGGGTAGAAAACCTAAATCAGGAAATATTTAAAAATGGTTATATTAAACAAAAGAACTTAACCTGTTTGATCAAATAAGGTTTTAGCAAATTTAATGACAGGTGTTAACGCTTACATGTAAAAACATAATCAGTAGTCACACAGATGTTTTTACAACTGCACACACAAATAAGCGGTCAATGTCACACACAAACAAGCAGCTCTAATAAGATTTACTCTATTTGGATATATAACAAGGGTGCTCACACACAGACACTCACCTGTCATCCAGGTACTCCTCCTGGTGGCGACCTCTGGCAGCGTCATAACGGGTTGGAGAGCGAGAACGACGAGTATAAGGAAGCTCATCATCCAGACTCCTATAAGACAGAAAGGGAGGAAGGGAAGACAGAAGGAAAGAAGGAAGGAAGGAAGGAAAGAGGGAAGACTTATGTCAGGTTAGTGGTCAGGCGGTATTGCAGCAGACTCTTGGCGGGGCTCATCTGGCTCGGCTAGTAAAAGCAGAGCTGGCAGCACTGTGTGTTCTGCTTCAGACAGACATTTCATTAGTTGATGGACTCTGTTTGCTGCCTTCCAGCAAACTCTCTCATTCCTCCTCTCTCCCTCTACCATGTTGCTTTTACCTCTTACAAGTGACCAGTGTCTTTCAGCCTTCTTGGTCCTTCTTTAGTATCGATCATTAGACATCAGGCCATTCAGCCCACCTCTGAAGACTAATAGTCCATGATTTATATTGTGTAATTATGTATTATATTTGGCCAAAATATAACCATTTGGAGCACACTAAATATACAAACAGGTGTCTAAGAGGTGGATTATGGATGCATAAACCTGTTAAAATTAGTTGCAACAACCTGGTCTTACGTGAAATGACCATGACCTGTTCACACCGCAGTATGTGGTGGTGGCACATAATGTCTTACTAATACGTGCCAAAACCACAGAAACAATGCTGATGTAAAGTCAATTAGGATTCTTTGTTGTGGTGGACACACAAATTTCCTGGTTCAACGACGTCATGCAATTAGCTGTGGTTAACGTCACAATCTCGTGGGTGGTATAAAGAGCTAGAAAGTCCTCATAGCAATGAGATGTGGGTGATGGATGTGTCAAACAAAATGGGACTTTCACCCAAGAGACTGCAGTTTGAGTAAGGTGTACTTCTTTCAACTTAACGGCTTATGTCCTTTACATAGTTATGTCATGTTATGTAATGTACTTACGTCACTTTACGATATACTGATATGTTGCGTTCATAATAAACATTGTTATTTTAACCAAAAACACAAACTTTTTCTAAACCTAATCAAAGTAGTTTTGGTGCCTAAATCCAACTGTGCTGCCACCACATAATTTCATCGCACTTGCCTCTACCACATAATGCCATGTTAGACGTGATTATTTCACGTTTTTCTGAAAGA
This sequence comes from Epinephelus moara, assembly GCF_006386435.1. NCBI lineage: Eukaryota > Metazoa > Chordata > Actinopteri > Perciformes > Serranidae > Epinephelus > Epinephelus moara. Next base: position 10,140,528 of record NC_065524.1, read on the forward strand.
TCACTTTGCATTGTAATCACTGTGATGCTGAACATAGCCTCCACTCTCCATGAAGGGTCATTCTTTTCTTATGCTTTTAAAAACTTTGACACCACAAATAACTAATCTGAGACAACTAGGATTTGTACCCAGGTTCATTGTAAACTGACTTATCCATCTCACTGTTAAGAAGCAGAAAAATAATTAAAGCCTAAATTCTTTCTTAATCTGCAACATGTTAGTCTGGAGGTTTAAACGCATGTCCTCTCACAGAGCTGGTGATTAAAACTAAACTTTCATCTCTGTCAGAGAAAACTCAGGTGACTTCAGACTGTTTACATCAAAGCTACACTCAGATAACTGAGCCTCTTACCTGCCTGTCAAACAGCATCAAACCATAAATCTTTCCAAGACGGTCCAGATCTCAGTGGAGTTCTGTGGGGATTAGCTATGAAGTCCGGCAGCCAGTGGCTGCTTGCTCCGCTGTCATCAGTGGCTAACAAGCGGAGCTTACTGCTAACAGCAAACTACAAACTCCACAAATCCATTAAACACTTCCACCATCCACAGTCAGACACACACTGATTATTTCCTGCTAAATTACAGCTCATAACTTGCACCAAGGGCTGCCCCTGCTCCTGTGTGAGTGTATTTGCTGGCTTATAACATCCTGGCACAGACTATTTGCTGGAGTTTGCCAGCCTAACGCTCATGCGGTATTTTAAGATAATTGCGAGCACGGCCATTCTTGAATTTCCATGTCCGTTAGTTCACCACTTACATTTTTGTCATGTCTCGACTTGTCAACGTAAATGAAACATAGATTTTGTCATATTTTTTATTATCAAGATCTATTTTTTGCTCATCATCATCTTGCTTTGGTCATGGAAAAAAGGCCGTTGATGAAAAATTTTCATCATAGTTTTCGTCAATGAAAATAACACTGCAGTTTAAAAGATTTGGGCTTATCACTTTAAACATCCCTTGCTCTGTTTCCCTCAAACTGAATAATGTCTCATACTATTTTATAGAAAATAGTACATCTGTTAAAATTCTGCATGTTGCTCTCATCCTTTAACCCTCACCTCTGGGCGGGGATGTTGGCTGGCCGTGACCGGATTCGTCCCTGTTCTTCACGGTGTGGGGAGACAGAGCGGGAACGTATGTGATGGGCTGGCGTCCTCTGCTGGTCCGGCACCTCCAGGGTAGACCCGGACTCGCGCTGCCTCTCCCTGCCACGTCCATCCGCTGCTGGGTGGGAATGGCAGTGCACGAACACACACATAAACACACCTTCATGAGAAAATGTAAATGTTTCGAAATTAATGTAAATATATGAGAAATGTAAGTGTCAAGGGACTCTTCAGTAGTTTCTAATGCAGGCCTCCACAGCCCTGATCCAAAGTAAACTTACAAAGAAGTGGCAGAGTCCGCCATTCCCACACTGGATTCAGACTGCCTAGAGATCATGCTAATGCCTTAGTACCACACAGTGGCTAAGTGCATGTAAAAATATTCTTGTTCAGTATTCTTACCATGGTGCTAACATCTTAGCATGGAGCCTGATACCATTGAACATAATTGTATGGTAAGCGCGACAGTACAGTGTGTCTCAAGGATACAGACTATTAAAAGATTAGTCTAATAATAGAACTGCAGCTGGCTATTTTTCAGTACCATGTCCTGTATTTTTGAAATGTAGTAAAGAAAAAAAACCTTTCTCTTTCTTTGGTGGTGTAGCAGAACTATCTCTGAAGATAAAAATACAAACAGAAAGACTGATCAGCCTTGAAGGGATCTGTGGGACTGTGTCAGGCTTTGTTGTGGTCCCAAGGTCACTGGTTTCAATTCCAAGAGAACAGCACCTCAAAGCTCACAGTGGGTCATTAGTTTTGCTTTGGAAAGTGCTACCAAGGTTTTTCATTTATTCCTACCATGCATGGAAATTAAAGAAAAAGTTGGTCAAAGCAAGGTGGTGTATTTTTCCATCCCTTCTGTCTCTCTTTTTCACTTCGGTTCTCATTAACAAAAAAACACAGATACATACTGTTGTAGAGTTCGACTGATATAATGTAACTAATATTATCCTAAGGGGTTTTCATTGGAGAAATATATGATCAAGCAGCCTGATTATTATGATAGCCCATATCAACAAATGTCTGTACATATATATATATATATATATATATCAGTCCAGCCCTAACATACAGAGACAAACACTCAGACAGACATTTACAATTATACACTAATACACATTAAACCAAAAGTTGAGTGTTTCAATATACATGGTAGTAAGTTATATTTTAGATGGAGACCCAGTTCAGAGCTGAGGCAGAACAATGCCTGCGTGGTGCGTGGAGCCTGGATGGTTTCTCCCCATGCCAACATGTAGTCTATGACATGACAGTGTTTCCCGTACACATGATTTATTTGTGGTGGCCTGTCGTACCCACTGTTATCTATGTTGTTTTTGATTCAATTTAGATTTTAAATTATTTTTCAAGTAATTTGCTTAGAATGTTTTAGAATTATACTATTGTCAGACAGCTGCACAATAACAGGTAAATTAAGAATAGGAAAGATTCGAGTTCACATTGAACCTTAAAGGGTAACTTCAGTATTTTTCAGCCTGGAATTTGTTTTTGTTTAAGTGACTAATCGGAAAATAAATTTTAGAAACCGGTCCAGTATTGAGTGAAACAGCTGCAACCAGCAGCATCAAAACAGGCTGCAGTGTTAAAACTGCCGGCAGTTGGACACCCTCAATCACTGACATGCTTAGACTGTTATTTGAAGTGTTGGAAAAAATTACAGAAAGGACCCCTACAGAGGTCAACCTCTTTGTTAAAGACTAGGAGCTTTTTTGTTTAACCAGAAACAGCCCCGAAACTGATATTGTCAAACACACCAGAATCCATTTAAATAAACAGTAATTTTATCATCATAAAACACACTTCATTAAAAGTCAACAGAAGCAAAATAAACTCAGAATAGTCATCTTGGTTTATCTCTTCACTGTTCCAACAATCCCCACTCTGGTTTGGTTGAAATAAACCCTTAAGTCACCCAGTTAGATGTGAAAATAAGCTGACTCTATACACGTTTATTTAAATGGATTCTGGTGTGTGTTTGAAGACAGCAATTTCAGGCTGCTGATTACATTGCAGCTGCTTTTACAGCAGTCTTGTTCAATACTGGACCAGTTTAAAAAAAATCTGTTTCCATTACTCATTTAGACACAAAAACATGGAAAAACAGGGTCTGTGTCGGAAAATATTCAAGTCACCCTTTAAATGTTGGTGTACATTTCAAGTCATCATTAATATTTTCTTGATTCATTTCAATTAAAAAAATAAATAAAAATTTCAAATCAAAATTTAGCCTCTCTTTAGTTTGTATCAGCTGGTGTAAATTTTGCATAACAGTATAAGGGTTGCTTGTTGCATATGGAATACATTTTGGGACAAGTGATGAGATACATTTTGGCACAAAACTTATTCCATACAAAATTTAAAAAATTAATAAAAAATGCATACATCTGTTCCAGCCAAGCAACCCCTATAATAACACCACAAATAAAATATTTGTGGGAAACACTGAGGGTAGTACTAGGAAATAATCCCCACCCACCTTTAGACACTATTGCTGTACCTCCATCAAATTCAGGCTCTGTTATACGTTGAGAACCTAAACAGTCATAGACACACACACATACAGACACACACAGATGTATATATACACCACACACACATATATGGGTGCACGTATCCAGGTGCATCAAAAAACAGACATTTACATTGATATACATGTTATACTTTGCTCACTGATAGTAAACCACACACAGTCCTTTCTCTGTCATACAGTGAAGCATGCATGCACACACACACAGAGGTTATGAGAGAGCTTATACATACATTTATAAAAACAGCAGCATTCAAAGACTCTGACTTACGCTGCAGCTTCTTGCCAGGGGTGTCTGTGTGTCGTCGGGGTAGGTATGGGGAGGGTCGGGGCAGCGGTATGGATGAGACATCATGGGTTTGGAGTGGATACCAGTGAGGTTTGTCGTCCAATAAGGCCGTCTCCAGCTCTATCAGGATCTGCTCAAGTCATAATCCACATAGTAACAACATGAATAAGTGCTGTTTGTGGCTGCTGATTGATATACAGCAAAACAGACAGTAGGAGTTGTTTACTGTATAAACAACAGGACAGTGCTGCTCTAAACATCTGCTGTTTGGTATTTGGTGCGCAACAGCATTTTTTTTTGGTGCACCACTGTACACACAATGCAAGATTATAGCATGGCAGGCTATAAACCTTTACAAACCAAGTCTTGTGTGTGTGTGTGTGTGTGTGTGTGTGTGTGTGTGTGTGTGGTACCTCTCCCATAAAGGTGCTGTCCTCCTCCGGTGACCTGGGCTGGTCCCATATCGTCAGCTCCAGCATGTGGTTGCGGAAATCCCTGCGATGGACATGAGAGTAGACGAACGTCTGGTTCCACTTAGGCTCGCAGGTCTTCTTCATTGTTTTTGTCCTTCGTTTGCTCTTGTCACTGTGTTAAACAATAAAGACACTCAGCCAACCAACTTCCCCTTTCAGGAGACTCACATTTATTGTTTGTCCAATGAAAAAACTTAAATAGATTTAATAGATTTAGTAGCTGATTCCATTGCTGCAAAATGTTTCAACACTAGTGACTGAAAGGAAAATATAATGGTAAAGTTACCTGAGCTGAGAGGGAGTTGTCACAAAAAGCGTGATCTGATCATGCTCCCACAATACTAAGAAATGGTTTGAGCAGTATTATGACCCGTTTTTTTCACTAGGCTTTCTATTTTTAGAGACTTTTGTGGATGCACTCATCTTTGATATCATATATGGATTTTAATAATTGCAAGCCAAGTCTCCACTGGCTTTAGAGAGTTACTAAAGTGTGTATGCTATCAATTAATTTGTAGAAAGAAAACTGGCATAGGCCAAAATCAGAATCAGCAGGTCAGACTTTTAAAAAATTGGAAATCAGAAATGGCTAAGAAAAAAAAAAAGTTGCATTTCTACAGGGGATGTAATGATTTTACACTCATGGTAACGGTTAATGTGAGGTTCTGCTTATCTAAACTCACCACCCAGTGTGATGACAGATTTTAATGCACTTCGTAAAAAGCAATTTATTGTAGTCCATCTAAACCTATTTAGATCACTACGACTCCCTGTGAAGGGACAGCATACCTGCGATCAGGGAGGAAGTACATTTTAACGTAGGGGCTCCGGGGCCGTCCGTCGGGCCGAAGAGGAAGTTCTGCAGCCTGCAGCACGTTGACTATTAGCTGATGACCCACTTTGTCATACCACAGCTTCACCTGGATGGGAAAAAAATACAAACAAAGTCTGATGCTTCATCTTCAGTTTAACACATCAACAGCCCAACACACTTAAAGTGCGCACACTCACTGAGAGTTGCCCTGGCATTAACTGTGGAGCATCTTGGAGCATCCCGGGACTGGAGGGAGACAGGACATTTAAGGATGGTCTCTCCATCTTCTGGGACTCAAAAGAACTGGAACCTGCTATGAAAAAAAGGGGGAAATGATTTGAAACCCCAAGAAGAGAATGTCGGCTCTATTTCTGACTAAAACAAGACAAGAGTCTGAGGAAAAACGTGAGACACTTATTCAGTAAGGAGTGAAAATATAATCTGGTCAGTGTGTTCCTATCTATGTAATATCCAGCATCCATTCTTTAACTTGGAAAACTTCACATAAAAAGAGCACAGACCATTCCCCTGCTGTCAGGATGACAAACTACCAAGCTTCTGTCCTACTTTGAGTCCAATAGGCTTTTGTTTAGAAGTATTGGGCCCCCATATGCCTTATAAAATGGTCTTATGATCAAGTTTTATTTTAACTACTGACTATTCGTATACCCATTACCTCACTCTTGACATACATTATAGGCCCTATTTACACCTGGTATTAACATGCACCTTAGGTAACCGGATCACAAGTGGACAGCTCTAAGTACAAGTGTGAATGCATCTAACACATCATCAATGAATCTTTAGATTCTATCGCTCAAAACACATTCAGAGGCGGCCTGAGCCGCATATGGTCACATTCTTTCAGCAGTGTGTATGCTAATTGTACTGGGCCACACTGAAGAACTGCCTACTCAGCTGACATCCCTTCTTATCCAACTCCCCACTGGATATGCAAACTTTCTGTTGCTGCTGTTACACAGGCTAGACCAAGTGTCAACCTCTGGGGCTACAAATGAACCCAACACAGAAGTGCCATGATCTGCAGTTCTTTAACTTGAGACATGCTCCAGAAGTGAGTCAATCCCCATAGACCCCTATGTTAAAATGCCCAACTTTACAGCAGAAATAATCATGGTCACAGCCTGTTACAAAAATGGTTTTGGTCTCCGTAGCGAATTCCAACAATCATAACAACTGTATAGGGGGTGAATTTTTATACAACTCACCCGTTAACATTTTTATCAAGGCTCAAAATTGCACATATTTAAGGGCAGGGCCAATTGAGTGACAGTCTGTCTGAGAGGCATCAATCCCCTCGTCCAAATATGGTCACTTCTGGCTCTAAAACCCCAAACATGGCAACAGTTGAAATGCTGAACTTGAGGCTTCAAAACAGGAGTCCACAAACCAATGGGTAATGTCATGAAAGCCATTTCCATTATTTCATACAGTCTACAGTCAAGACACATGTGAAGACGCATTCTCATGCCAGGTGTCAACAGACAGACTGAAGTCTGTTCACTTGTGATCTGATCAAATAAGATGCATGTTCTAACCAGATGTAAACAGGCTCATTGACATAATGAATTTCCTGCAATATTAGCTGTTAGCGACCGTTCTGGTTAAAGTCACACAAAATTGCATTGTCAACTGTGAGTTTAGAGGGGAATGGGAATGCAGAGACTTTTTGTGCTTGTGATAATGAGCTGTTTGTTCAACATTTTTTCGGATATACTGTAAATTAATTCACTTTCATTAATAGAGTTAATGAGTAGATTGATACTGCTCTCATATCTGTGTGTTGCTTACAGACCTGGAGCTGGGAGATGATTAGCCTAGCTCAGCATACATACTGCAACTAGACTAGCTCCAAAGTTTAACACTACACCTACCAGCACCTCTAAAGTTCACTGATTAACCAGTTGTTTCTCGAATATTTAATCAGCACACAAACAGAAATATAAATATGCCAACTACAGATTTTACGAGAAGTTACACACTATAATTCTATTTCTTGACAAAAACCAGTACGCTGCCAGATATGGATGTTGAGCACAGGTTTTAGTATTGGTTCTGTTCAGGCACAATGGTACAAAAAAAATGGTAAACTTTTGTGAAAACAAAACTTCAGGAAGCCACTCCACCCAAAGGTTGTCACAGCATGATTCACTCTAGAATCACCATCAGCGGTTTCACATTTCTGTTTGTGTGTGGATTGAACAAACAAACTCTGGAGAGAGTCAGGCTAGCTGTTTCCCCCTGTTTCCAGTCTTAATGCTAAGCTAGGCTAATTACCACCTGGCTCTGGCACCAATGTCAGCACACAGACATATCTGCTTACTTGCAAAGCAAACACTGACAGACAGACATACAAGATATTTCAACATTCCACAGGAGATACCTACTAGATTCTAATGGAGGGTGGGACGTGTCGGGGATTCTTGGGATATCACTGGAAAAGAAGCAGAAGTCCATGTCAGTCACTCTCATTCTGGCATCTAACTGGATTAAACAAAGTTAGTAGTGTTCTTGATGCACAGGCATACATGCATATAAATGTGGTAGTGGAAGAAAGTAGCACTGCAATTAAAGTTATTTGAAGATTAAAATGTAATGTGATTAAAAAACATGGAAAAGCAAAGGGGAGATGTGAGTAGAGCCAAGTTCTTCTCATGACTGCAGTGTTTCCCAGACTCATTCAGATGTTTTGTCTGGCCAATGGTCATCTGAAATAATAATGGTTGGGAACCAGGAGCTCAATTCTGTCCACACCACCGTCTTTTCTTATCCACCACCACCACCACCACCACTACAATTAAGGATCCCATGGGAAACACCAGAATCCATTGCACCAGCTTCATGTAATAAAAGCATGGGGATCTGTATAACACTTATCAGAAAAATGTCATTTTGAATTTAAAATCTGAAAAGTAAAAAAGTTCATTATTTAAAATTTGCAGCCCCACCAATGATATTTGGAGGGTTTTTTTCAGTGTTGGTTTGGCAGCATATGAGGAGGAAGTATTTTAAATTTTCAGCAAACTAATACTATATATTACCATATTTTCTTTAAATAGTTCAACATTTGGTAATTTACACTTATTTAATTTCTTTCTGAGAGTGAGAGATGAGGAGATGGATGCAACTGTCATGTCTGTCTACAGAGCTAAGACTGGGATGTGGTTAGCCTAGCTTAGCATAAAGCCTGGAAGCAGCTAGGTGAATGGCCTCCCAGCATCTGCGCTGAACATATCATAAAAACATGAGAAATCCATCTTCTCATTTCACTAGGAAAGAAAGCAAATAAGCACATCTCCCAAAATGTTAAACTATTTCAAGTTTTTAATATTTACTTTTATACACAGATATTTAACTGATAAGTGTTTCATGGACCCTAGGTTGCCTTGGAGCCCATTCCAAAATCAAAAATTGAAAACATGTACATGAAATAAAATAAATATTGCTTGCATTATGAATCCCAATGTCCCAACTTCCAAACCAAGGGATTAAAAGTAAAAAACAAAACAAAAAAAAAGCATTTCTTATTTGACACTGTAAGTGCTGAATTTCACTTTAGGATCCTAAGACTAAACCAGGAATGAAAAAGAGGAATTCCAAACTCCGCACAAACAGTTTGCTTGCAAAAGCAATGCTACATTGATGGACATTTCCCATTGGCCATTTTGTATCCCTTTAAGTGAACTTTCAGCTTAAAAAATTTAATTGTAGACTACAAGTTGCAGCTTGTTTTTTTTCCACAAAAGTCAATAGTTACATCAATTGACATCCCTAATAAATAGCATTCAGTTCAGTTCATTCAGGGATGCAAAATGGCACCAGCAAAACCAAAGTTGTTTTTAAAAGCGTGAAAGGATTAAGGGGTCCTAATAAAATGGGCAGATTACTTACTGATATTTTCTATACACCCTTCGTGAGTGTTTGGAGAGAAATTAATACATTCAACTATTTTCCCCATCAAAGAGCAATTAAATCTTAAGAAAGGCTACAAGAGTTTCACGCAGTAATAACGTCTTTACCGTGAAATAAGTCTTATGTAAAGCCATTGCAATAGGATAACCTTACTCACAACAATATCTTATTGGAAATGCTGAAACACAACTTGTACTGTACTTTGTTACTCAGTGATCTATGTCAGGTTACTGACTGACTGACTATCTTATCCTGGGAAGTGAATTGACATTCTTGTTTCAGATATATATACTGAGATGTGATAGTAATGCTTTATTTTACAGGTCTTTCCTTATAATTTTCAAATAAGTTCCTTGGAAGTGTTCTGGACTATATAATTTGTCACTAACTAAAGGCAAACAGAGAAATGGAGGCAATATAAAATTGACCCTTTGCTAAGCCCTGCCCCTTTGCAATGCTCCACCAAGCTGTATGAGCTAGCATAGTGCCCACACTGTAACTTCCTGCACTCACCGATGAAATATTATCACATTTTTGGAAAAACAAAAAAGTGATTCCTGAAAAAGGCAGACAGAGGGGTCTATGACATATGTTTGAAGGATATATACAGGATGTCAAACTGACTCAGCAGCAAAACAGGCTCAAATGATGAAGATAGTTAGAAGCTAAAGCGGAACTATAGGCTACAGATCACAGTGCAAAAGTGAACCACCACATCACTGGTGATCGAGACAGAAGACAATGAATATAAAGGGAAACTTCGCTGATATTGAACCAGCTGTGTGGCATCGCATTGTGTGCAGATGAACGGAGTTTGGCTTCACCCCCGTGCCACCGCCAGTGGTCAGACCTCCACCACTGGACTGTGAGGAGCTCCACGGCAAGGCAAACACCATTCTTCTGATGCCATACAGCTGGTTAAATATCTGCAATGTTTCCATGCTTACTTTCACTGGTCCCTGTAGAGCAGGGTCGATCTTTGTAAGTGGTATGAGCATTAAAAAGCAAAAGCAGCATGTGCATACATTCAGTAGGCTGTACCTTCATTAGCTAGTTAGCTAACCCTACACTTTTCAGGATCTGATTTTGGTTTTGGAACAGGGAAGAAACGTATATATCCTTCCAACCTCTTAGCTCGGAATAAACAAAACCAGCCTGAAAATGAAAGGAAATCTGAAACAACTGCACTGGAGTCAATGGAGCACAGCTGTGTTGCTGAGCCTGGTCTGAGCCGGCCCGATGCTACTCTATCATTGGTCAGTCTGCGTCTGGGGGTGGGGCTTAGCCAAGGGTCAATTGTTACACTTCCAATTAACTAATTCAAATTAACTGGTAGCAGAACCCAGGAAGACATCCGAGTCAACATATGTACAGAGTCTAACATCAATAAGAAATGAATGATAAACAAATTATTACTTTAAATGAAGCAAGGAAATGTCTATTTTCCAAACGATTAGCACTAAATTACATAGGTCTTTCTTTCAAACTTCCAAACAGATTATTAGGATACTGTTCTTAAATTACAAACCAACTTTTTAAGATACATAATATCTGCTTTTGAGATAGTGAGATAAGTTTAACGTGTCTTATCATTATAGTGTAAAAACCAGCTCTTATTGATTAAACTATGGCTATTAATAATTTAAACAGACTTATCTCCCAAATGTCTCTCAAATCACAACTTACTATATTCATCATTTATCCGTGCATATTGATCCTCCGCACTTCACACAAATAAGACTTATCCTACAGTGGTTTGAACATACTCAAAAAATTAAATGCATTTTAACAAATTATCTTCAATTGCAATAACTCTACTACAATAATTGTGACTTCAAGACATTTAAACAAATGATAGCATGAGATAGATCAATTAAGTCAACGTGATCATGAGAAATTCATCAGTATAGTTATGAGGTTATTTCCTGTCTGCATGCAACAATGAAATAGGCCCCTAATACAGCTATTCAACCACATACTTCAAATGAACATGTCTGCCTTATTGAATTTAAATAAAATTCTGTTTTAATAAGCTAGTAAAGACGACATCCACAGCACTTCTCAAAAGCATTAATCAATATATCCCAAATGAGCATGCTGACTTTTCCTTTATAGTCATTTTAGAAAGAACACATCAACCATCATCTGACCCAGATAAATACATTTTATGAGGCAAAAAATTATGCATTCTTTTAAATCAGTCACTTTCAAACCACAGGCCAACAACTGCACTCACAACTGTGTTCATGACCAGCTTGGCTGAATTTTTACAAGGCATCAACCAACAAGAAATATCTGATGCAGCCACTTCTTGTCTTTTATGGAGCTTACAGCCGATTTTATGTGGTCAATAATAATTCACCTTATATCATCCTAGTAATAAACACAAGTGCTTTTTTAAAGGGGACATACGAGACAAGATGGAAATCTCCTGTTTCAAAACTTGGCAACCCCTGCAGCAGGTAATGGCAGGCTATTTTTAATACTTTGAATGCAGTCGCACAGTCATGGTCAGAATACAAATAAACATCCCTGTCTGTGGTCGGCCAACTCTGAGTCAGAGCCTTAGCCAACACTATCTGGTTAAATAAGGGTTAAATTCAAACAGCAACATTTAGACTGACTTAAGGGTTGCATTTTTTTTTACAGCATCAAAATCAAAAAACAACAGAGAGAGGTGTATAGAATGTGTTTTATTCCTGACTTACCCAATAGGCCTGGATACCACCAGCTCCACTTGAGGCTCAGCTTGAGATTCCAGGATGATGTTGTAAACTTCCTTCATGGTCGCTCCCGGTAATAGCTTCCCGTTCCACTGCAAAACTTCATCCCCTGGAATCAGACATGCATGTGCATTTGAAATTATTTGTAATATTGTGATATTCAAAGCTGGGCGTGAGGGCTGGGTATGAATCAGGGTATCAGACGAGTTTAAGGATTATTCATCTTTATTCTATATTTTTCATTCCGTCAAAAAATCCCATTAAAAGAGCAAAACCAACAATGTGTTAGTCCACTTCTCAATACTTTCCAGCCCCGGTGCACAGCTCAGAGCCCATTCATGCCAACTGGCAACACACATTTCACAAATATTTATTTTCTTAAAAAGGCTTGGTAATTTCGTAGAAAAGCTGTGCACTGTAGTTCTTAGCAAGTGTGACTCAAGCAGGAGGGAATCGTGCATTTATTTGGAACTATTTTCGACGGCGGATTAATCCACATTCGGTGCGCCTGTGAGTACTTGTGGCAACAGGACGGTGTATGTGGGATGGAGTCAAAATAAACAACATTGTGTGTGTGTGCATGGTAATGAAGGAGCATGTCACCTGGTGCATTAGTGGGAACGTTAAAATGCACACTAATATTTCAGCATTATTTTGAGTATGAAAATATTCTGAATTTGATAAGGGTCATGTATTAATTGTCCAAATCAGACCATTTTCTGAATGTAACATTTTCTGATTAAGACGTGTGATGTGTATCATTATTGAGGTTTTACCAGCATTGTTTGGACTTGTATACAGTACAGCCTATTCAGAATATGTGTCACCACTGGGGTTTTTAATGCAGTTTGTGTCACACAGCCTCTTGTCTGTTTACAGTCACCTCTGTGCATTGTCATGTCATGTTGTACACAAACCAGCTACTCAACAGTTTGCAAGGCTGTGGAGTAGAGTCCAAATTTCTGGTTGGAATAAGAAACACACCTGCTTTTAAACTTTATGAAAGACTTTCAGCAGGTTTTCGGGTATGTGCAAATATCACATCACCGACCTTCTGAAATAGGTGGTTGAAGAAATAAAAGAGGGAGGCTGTGTTTGTATGGTCCAACAAGTTTGCAACAGGTAGGAAACATTGAAAACCCTGTTTTGATGCAAAAGAGCAAAATGGCACAAGCCATTCAGCCGTTCCACTGCTCTATATTTTCACGTGATTAACAACATGTTAGGACATGTTCATCTGAGTATGCACGGCTGCATGTAAACAGGAATATCAGTGGAATATTCATTTTCATTTGCCATGTAAACAGCTTAGCAGGAATAATTTATTTTTCGGAGTAAGGGCTATTTTGTGCATGTAAACGTAGTGACTGTGACTTATTGATATTGAATATTGAAGCTCCACAGTTCAAAGGACGAACATATATCAGGTTTTAATATACACACAAAACTTGTTAGTAGGATCAATTAATTCCTCATTTTGGCCTTTTTATGAGATTTGTTAACATATAATACAATATACTGTGTATTATGACCAGTTAAGCTAATACAAGGTATGAAACCATAAAGCCACAAAAAAAAAACAAGTTAAATGTATTTAGTAAATCAGCTCCTCCTAATCCAATAGTAAACGTACAACAAACCTGCCGCTGTATAGCATTAAATAAGGCCTCTAAAATGGTTTTTAAGACACTGTGATGTTAATAGGCCTTATGTTTGGATCATAATGACCATAATGATCATAATTCCAGTCTTTGTCAAGACCTACAAATATTATAACACATTATGGTTTAGACTACCTGCTCTGAGATGTCCCACCACGTCAGCCAGGCTTCCTTTCTTGACTTTAGTGATGAAGGCACCTAATCTCCCTGACTCTGTTATTCTGCCTCCCACCACCTAGACAGAGAGACAAATAGAGAGAGACACAGAGAGAGACAAAGATTAGCGTCATAGCCGTCATATCGGTGTAAGCAATGGTGACTGAACACATTACTATAATAATAATATCACAACCATAAATAAGCAACACTTTGTGCGTGTGTATGTGTGCCCAACTCTGACCTTTAACCCCAGCAGAGCTCCGGCTTCTTTAGGCATGCTGGCGCTCCTCTTGCTGAGGGTGATTCTTCCAATTAAATGGTCCCCCTCTTTGGACGGCTGCCAGGTTACAGGATGCTGCAACAAGAGACAACAAGAGATACGTACAGCTGCACACACTGATACTCAGTGGACATATACGCAAATATGAAGACAGGAATATAAAATCAGTTACTACTGGAGAAATACAACCAGTTTTGAATGTTATGAAATTCCATATTTTGGAATGTTATGTCATGTTTCAGCTGCAGTAAACCTTCTGAAGTCTACAGTGTTTCCTTTCTGTGAGAATATAGACTGTTTATGATCATGTTGTTACCTGTGAGTGTCCTTGTTGGATCAGCATGATTAAGTCTTCCTTTAAAATAGTTGTTAAATATGTATACGGATCAAAAGTGAACAGCATTTCAGTTGCATTAGTAATGTGGCTTAATGCATGTCTAGTTTCTTCAAGAGCTAGTGTTTGATGATTGGTAACTTAAAGCATTGTGGGTTCATTTACGCTATGCTTTTTCCTGCTAAGGGCGGCAATGGTTTGCAGCAGTTCCAAGGAATGAATTAGCTTGAGTTTGCTATCCATTATCATCAACTGCTATAACACAACAGTCATTTAACATTACACTTGTAAAAGCCGAAACATTTGCTGGTATTGACACCGGATCTGGTGGCTATTTCCTGATAAAAAAAAGCTGTCATGTGTTTTACATTAAGCCTTTGAACTCTGCAATAGAAATGGTCTGCCAGTGCCTACATTGGTATTTTTGCTTATTGTCAATGTCAATTCTTGGAGTATCTTCAAATGATTCATATTTCTAAAATCTGCACAACCAGAGCTGAAAGCTTATGTAAGTCAATAAACCATAATAACTGATAAAAGTATTGAAATAGTGTCATAAAAAGAAATACAAAAATCAGCATTGTGCAAACAACAATCTCCCGTTGCCATTACAGGGAGCAAATCTGTGATTCCTAGGATAGCGAAGGCATGACCTGCCCTATCCTGCCTTACTCTGCCTCTAATTGGCTTACCATGACATTCTTACTCTAACCCTAACCAATCTTACACCTCTTGCCTAAACCTAACCAACCCAACCAACGAAGGCAACGAGTACAAGCCAATCAGAGGAGGCAGGTCATCCCTTCACCTTCACACCAGGGAAATATCAGTGTTATCATGGTGAATACTGCGTTCATTCATTCATTCATTTTCTGTAAATGCTTATCCTGTTAGGGGTCGCAGGGATGCTGGTGCCTATCCCAGCTGACATTGGGCGAGAGGCAGGGTACACCCTGGACAGGTAACCAGACTATCACAGGACTGACACATAGAGACAGACAACCATTCACACTCACATTCACACCTATGGCCAATTTAGAGTCACCAATTAACCTGCATGTCTTTGGACTGTGGGAGGAAGTACCAGTAGAAAACCCACACTGAAACAGGGATAACATGCAAACTCCGTGAAGAAGGCCCCCTCACCCCGGGGTTCAAACCCTCCGTGCCACTGCGAATGCTATGTTTGCACTGCATTTAAGGTAAGGTAACGTAAGGTGATGATGTGGAAGACAGACGCCTTTGCTTTCAGGTATAGAAAGAGTAATTATCACTCTTATTTTAGATTGACTGAAACAGGATCGTGCAAACAACCATCTCCTACAGCCATCCTCGGATCGTCCGTTTTTAAAGGGTTAATGAATTCTTTGGATAAATAGCAAAACAATTGAGTGATTAGCATACACAGTGGCAGCAACCATTACAACAGTCAATGGAAAAAAAAAAGGTAACTTTCTCAAAAGGGCATCCAAGTTAAAGTGGAGGACTGTGCTCACTACAGCAATGGTGAAACTTACACATACATTCACATGTAACACATAACTGTTGACACACCTATCATCTCTATTGAAATCTGCAAAGACAAATTTGGGACAATCTGGCTCCACATCAAACTGATCTAAAAACATTTCAGCTGAATATGAAAAACATGAGATAAAAAGAAAAAACGATGACTTACATGCCATACAGTGGGGTCATGAGGATAGCACTCCCAGTCGCCTGCAAGAGAAAAGAGAGTGACTCACATACTGTGCATGAAGCAGAGATGGTGACCTTCTTCATATCCCCATCATACATACACACACATACACACCCACGCATACAGTGGAAGTGTATACACAGCACATACCAGCCTGAGTCCTTTCATACACAGCTCAGCCAAATTTGGAAGGTATTTGTTTACAGTGGAGAGGGTTAAGTTTATTGAATATTCAGGCCTGGGCTAGAATTAGAAATTTATCACCGCTGTGGCAGGACTCAGACTCAAAGTAGTCCGCCGAGGCAGTGGTGATATACCAAAGCACAGCTAAGCCTTTCAAAATGCTCGAAATCCCTCCCAGATATTTTACAGATTAGATGTTGTGGCTCTTCTCCAGGGGTAACACAGTGTTGTATTACTAAATACAAACTGTGATAAATAATGACCTCATGTTAATGGTCAATGTGAAGCAGCTCAAACAAAAACTCTATTAGAGCTGCAGAAAAACATTTAAAAAATGCATATATTTCCTTTACATTATTTTTTTTAATTAACTTATGCTTTTTAAATACAATCCATGAATGAATTTATCAGTCTCAAATAGCTATTAGAACTTCAAATGTTTGCATTTAAATGATACACACGACAAAAGTCAGTCCATAATAAATTATTCTTCATCTAATTATTCTATGTCCTTATTTGTCTCGTCTTTTTATCCTTATATTTAATCTATGTAGTAAGTAGTAAGTTTAGAAATAAAAAATAAAAATAAAATAAAAAATATATTTTTAGTCTAATTATTCTACTTATTTTTTGTCTCAAAACTATTCATTAATAATTTATTTTTTAATGATTTTTTATTATTATATTAAATTGTAAAATATAACATAAGTCTAAAAAATAAAATAAAAACTATATTCATTTACTTATTTATCTAATTATTCTATTTACTTATTCTGTCTTTTTCTTCTGTCAATTTATTGATAATCTAATTTTAAAATGGAGTTGTCTTTTATTCCTATTTTTAATTTAAACATGCAACAGAAGTAAGTCTAAGAAAAAATAAAATGAAAACTAAACTTTTTATCCAAGTATTCTATTTACTAATTCTGTCTGAAAACAATTTATTAAGAATGTAATTTTAAGGAGTTGTTTTTTATTCTAATATCCAACTGAATCAATTAAAGAAACCTTTGCAAAAATAGATAAATATATATATATGTAAAAAAAAAAAAGATTTATAATGAGCTTTTGAATTTTAATTTTTGTTAAACACAATATCTTTCTTGCTTTAACATGGAGATTTCATGACAGCTTTCATTTTAACCATTTAAAATTGAAATCATACCAGAGCAGTGGCAAGAGCTCCGATTGGCCAGACACATAACAAATGTTTAATCATAATATATAAATTCTCCACTGCAATAAATTAACCTCAAAGGTTTAAGTCACTGAATCAGGGGGCGTCGGTAGCGTAGTGGATAGTGCCAGCGCCCCATGTACAGAGGCATTGCCTCGCTGCAGTGGCTGCAAGTTCGAATCCGGCTCGCAGCCCTTTGCTGCATGTCAGTCCCCACTCTCTCTCTGTCTCCCCATTTCACCTTCTGTCCTGTCAATAAAGGCAAAAAGCCAATAAAAATAATCTTAAAAAAAAAAAAATCACTGAAAACTATTTCTAAATAAGCATAAAAGTTAATTCTTGACCTTTGAAATAATTTGACAAAACAATCCCAAGTCAATGTCCAATCACTTTACTATATCATACAGTCCTCATTGGTGAATAGAGCCGGCTAAAGATCCTAAAAGTGCTAATAGATCTGTCTCTGTGACAACTCAGCAAGTTCTATTGGTTGATGAAGACAGTGTGATAGAGCTGAAAGCTTCGGAAAAAGCTGGCAAGTGGATTTTAAGTAACGATTGTTTTCCATAATATTTCTAAATAAGTTCCAATAATTTGTTAAATGGCGCAGCTTCACTTTAATTCAGTAGGTGCCTGTAGTACGGTACACTGTATGTCTGCAAACACAACTTAAAGCTATAGTGTGTATGTACGTATGTCCGTTTCACCCAAGCCACTACTAGAGATGACACAATGCTGATTAAGCCGATCGGCTCCTCTAACATCTTGCGGTATTTTTCAATATATATCATTTTCAGTTTGCGTGTCGACCGGCGACATTCCCGCGCTGGCACACAGGAAATGAAGGGCAGGGGGAGGAAGAGCGGAGAGTCTCATAGCAAGAGGTATAGCACAGGTAGAAAGAGAAAGCAACATGGCGGAGAACCCAAAGAAGCGGCCGAGACACGGTTCAGAAGTGGATCTTACCACAAAGAAAAAGCCTGGACGTTCGGCTGAAGGTCTATTAGCAAAGAAGGAAAGTGACCGACGGAGAAGGCAAACAAGGATTTGTATTGGTGTCGCTTTTCCTCGGTGGAGAGCTCTGAAGGAAGAAATTGGGCTGAGGGCAGACACGGATGTTGCCTTGCTGCAGTTGGATAAGTAAGTGACTTGGTTTATAATTATATTATGAGTAGTATGTGTTGCTGTTACATGTACTGGACCTAGTACTTTATTATTTTCTTGGAAATGGTGCTATGAACGTAATGTAATGTTAGCAGCCTGGTGTTCGCCACGTTGTGTAGCATTGTGTACACGGTGTGAAGCGAGTGTTACTCTGTGTACATGGAAGTGCTGGCTTATTTGTTGTAATAACGCATTATCCGCTGGGCGGCGACAGAAGTTACGCACTATAGCTTTAATGATTTATAATAAGGATCATGATAATGATAATGTTTTTCTTTCAGGGAGCGCTCAACATGAACTGCTGCATTCTTCTCAGGTTCAGCTGGATATTTTAAGGCAGACAATTATACAAAAAATATTTTTAATGGTTCAGCCCCATCTCCTGCTTGAGTCCAAAAACAGCCTCCTCTGTACACATGGGCCGAGGGGCGGTGTTGAAATGTGTGCAGGACCCCGACGACACTGTTATGACACAGGGTAAAACAGAGCCAAGCGTTCCTAGGAGCCAGGAGGCTATGAGGTTAATGAGTTGTGACAACTTATAGTGACATTATGTAATCTTAAAGCAAACGCTCTGACGATAGACAACTGAGTTCTCAGTTTCATAACTCAAGCGTGAACGTAATTTTGTGCAGTGGGTGGGCCACATGGGTGAGTGTGTGTTCCTGTGTTTCTAGACTTACAAAAACCTGAATGAAAAAGAAAGGCTGACATAGTCACAACAGGGTCAGGACCCCATGAAGGGTCCCTTGTTGTGCAGACAGAGTTGTATGATATTTAAAGAATGGATACGCTATGCTGATAATTTTCTGATACATTTTTTTTTACTAAAAGAACATATAGTATTAAGTGTTAAATATATTGTCTTTTAAATGAAGTCCATTTGGAGTTATCTTTATGTTCATGTCAACAGCAACATCAAGTCATGTTATCCATTGGCTATTAAATCTATTAAAATGATATATCTGCACATTGACTGCTAATATCAATTGACCAGTTGCTAAACCCTCCCCCAACCAGCAGTTTTTCTGTCAAAGCTTAGTGAGAGCTTTTTCCCCCTAGCTTTTCCAAAACCAAAAACCTAAGAGTAAGAGACTGATTGACTTCTCAAACAAAAGCCACACACATTGTGTGCAGCTGACTAACAGGAGTAACTCTGCGATTCTTCAAAGACCAAGGAGCAAATCAGTAATTGCATCAGTTTTTGCAACTCAATTTCCAGAATAAATGTTGGCAGTGTTTGTTTTTGCAAACCACAGATACATTGTTTGCAGCGGACACGTTAAACTTTATGTTTCAGCAATGTCGTGGTTAATGTGTGGTTAGGTTGAGACACAAAAAACACTTTGTCACGGTTAGTAAAAGATCGTACTTTGGCTTAAACGACCACTTTTGGTGCCACTATCCTGACGAGAAACAATGCAATGTTTGGGGCCTTAAAAGCTGCTGGAAACACAGCAACGACTTGCTTAACCACAGTCAGTTTTCTTCTTTGTTGGTTTCGAACAGTGGTCTGCAGCTTGGCAGGCATCACTCCTTGGTGACACATCAGTCACCATCTCTTCCACCGACCAATGACAAAGTCAGCTCATATACTACTTCACTTTAGAAACGTTGATATGATACGTATGAAACCTGCAAATGTAACGAATTTGGGTTTGCAGAAACGTACAATGCCAACACTTTCTTCTGGCCATTGGGTTGGTTTTTGTGGTTATGGATATGTGTTTAAAAAGCCCAGTTCACAACGAGCATATCCACTGTGTTTTATTTCTGTATGGAAACCCGCCCTGGACACAATCAGAGTTCAGGCTAACATTAGCAGCTCTGTCCTCGCTCGTTATTGGATTGGGGGACGTTAACAGCCAACCCCATACAACATTATCTGTGATAGCATTACTTTGGATAAAATATTAGGTACTTTTTATTCTAAAAGCCTTTTTCTCTACTGTTTGAAAATGCAAATTAGGTAAGAGTGAAGTATGTAAGCTAAGCAGGTAAGAAACCAAATAGCATTACATTAAAACAAAGTAAGAGTATATGCTTACATTTTTGCTTATCAAACTAATAATACTAGAACTATCTAGCTCTACACTGCAATACAAGAACAATGCTGTCTCTTCATTTCCATGTGTTCTACATGGTTCATCAACTGGTGAGGGTTTAGTCTCAGTCTTGACTCTGTCGGAAACATTATAAAGGGAGCTGTAGACAGAGGTTCAGCTCATGGAGTAGCCACTGGTTAGCTTCTAGAGCTGATAAAACACTTGTCATTTGACTGCTTTTGTTAACTTACCTTTACTAGCCTATAAAAAGGTTCACCAGGGCCAGAAAAGGTTGACAAACTCTGGGATAAGGAGTTAAAAGTGAGAGTTGTGAACCAAGGTGCAGAGTATTATATCTGATGTGCTTTTTCTTTCCATCCTTCCTATCAGAGGATAAGTTGGAAGTGTGTGTTTGTGTGTAGGAGGATACTTGCAGAGATCATAATAGGATCTACTGTACTGTGACTGACTGCATATTTGTGTGTGTGTGTGTGTGTGTGTGTGTGTTTTCCTGCGCTGATCTTACAATGATTTACATGCCTGGACGCTTCTCGGCTGCCAGCAACCACATCTCGGAGCTGACCTGGTCTCAGTCTCGAGCTAAAAAAGGAAGCAGCATCTCGCTGCCACGCTGGTGTGTTTAAAACCTGGCCTGACAGAACACTCTGATCCTAAACCTCCACTTGATCGATGTCAAAGCGCCTGGTCTGGGTCCAGGCTGGTGCTGTGTGCTCCCTGTCTCATCAGAACACAACACACTTTATCGATGAAAATGTAGCTTTAACGTAGCGTGAGCGTGGCTACAGTCAAATACAGTGTGTTTGGTAAACACTGTAAAAAGACCTAGAGTCACTCTAATCATCAAAGGGTAAACAACCACTTCTGTTGTTTGACACAATATTATTATTGCTCATTTGATTGATATGCTCATAAGCTTGTGCTTTCATTGAACTGCTTCAAGATCTAGTGTTTAGTATTTAGTGGCATCTAGCAGTGAGTTTGCAGATTATAACCTACTGAAACTTCTTCTCTGTGCCGAGTGTGTAGGAGAACTACGGTGGCTGACGCGAAAAAAAACAAAAACACAAATGGCCCTATTTAGAGCCAGAGTTTGGTTTGTCCTTTCTGGGCTACTGTAACAACATGGTTGACTCTGTGGAAGAGGATCTGCACCATACGTAGATATAAAGAGCTCATTTTAAGATAACAAAAACACAACAATTCTTAGTTTAAGGTGATTATACACTAATGGAAACACGGTTATGAATATTATATTCAATGTCTGCCAATATATCCCCCAAAATCCTTCATACTGGACCTTTTGTTTGTTTGTTACTGTAACATACATCATTAGGAGCCAGTTCTGTAATGTTTTATGTGGGTGTATGAAGGTGTGTAAATCTCTGGATGTGGTTAAAACAGTCAAAAGGACATCTGGACAATCAAACTGAGGCATTTAAGTTTCTCACTTCTTAAAACAAGTTGTGTATTTTCTAAAGACCTAGTGTGTGCATGTATGACATTTTTGCCAACCTTGTGACAAGTTTCCTCTGTGGAAGTGTCATTTAAAAATGTGCAGTTATATTACTCACTTCTACTTAAATCTTGAGACATTTTTATGAAATACCCTTAAAGAACAAATTGTGCATGTTTGATAACTTAAAAGCCATTATCAGTAAAATGTCAAAAACATAATTTCATATAAGCATTTAGCTGCACAGTGAGCGCTCCTGACTTTGACAGGCAGTTGTGGACCCAGACTCAGGGTGAGTCTGATGTTGTGTTCACACCAAACGCGATGCAAATTTTCAAGTCGCGTTACTCACACAAGTTTGAACGCTAGTATATTTTGTGTTGACTTGCTTCATATGTGCAAATAACTTGCACGAATAACTCGTCATACGCGTGTGAATTCGCTGAATAGATGAATGAACTTCTGAACCTTTTAAAACAGGTTTAAAATGGACTTCATCTTAGATGGATGTCTGCACAGTTATCAGGGAAACTCCATGACAGCTATGCAAAGTCCATGTGCTGATGAATACTGTGAAGTATACATCTGAAAATCACATGAGAAGATTGAGAGTTGTCCTTTGATTAAAATTTGTTTTTGTCAACAACCAAAAAATCATGATGTCACTTGATTTGAACTTGACTTTGTCTCTGTCCAAAACTCCAACTGTTCAATCAATCAAATCACCACACCAATATTAATTTTGGGGGCCTTGTATCTTCTGTTGACAGTGACATGATACAGTTGCACAATGTGTTTCCCACATTTTCAGGGACACGTGGGAAACATTTTACTCAAATAGTAAAAGTTTGAAAAGTGTATCAAATTCCAATGGCCATCATATTGCCAGTACACAATCCATCTTTTCTCTTCAGTAATATTGCCCAGCTCAAGCCAAGAGGTCTACTTTATGTTGTTTTCTTATACATGTAACAGCAATCCCACAGTAGGTCTATCCTGCTGCAATCTAGAATTAAAGAATAGTAGAATATCACTCCACCCCTAGCTAGGCCAATTTACCTTTTTATATTTCCAGCACAGTTGGATACATAGCAGTGAGCCAGAGCGCCCTGGAATGGTTTGTAGTGAAGTGACATAACCCAGCTTGGACATGACAGTAGTGTGTTCTCAGGCTTAAGGACATAGTTGGCTATGTGAGGCCACACTCAGTCAACGCTGGGATCAACTGGGGTCAAACATCCCTATCTCAGACACACTAACATGCACACACATGTAGACTCAGTGTGGGATTGTCCCCCCTTAGGGCCAAGCTGAAAACAATACAATATGACACCCGGGCTCACACACACTTGTTAACATGCACGCTGGTATACTGTGTCGCCGCTCACTTTGACATTCAGACTGCCGGCTACGGCCCGCTGCATGCACTGTACACAGAAGTTAGAAAAGGTTGCAGGAGGTGCAGTGTTTCTGCAAACACAACCCAATGACAGATATCAATTAGAAAGCTGCTAAGATGTTAATTTTTTCAAGCAGTTTGGTAATACTTTAGATTTAATCAAACACTTTATACTAAAGTATAAAAAGTGAGAACAAGCCATAACCTTGAATCAGTAGGCTCTATCAGAGCAGTCTTACCTGTTCTGATCACTGAACCCCGAGAGTAAAAGAAGAGAAGCGTCTCTAGATTCAAATCTGAATGAAGACAGCACACTGAGGCTAAACAGGCTCTCTCCACGTCTTACATTCACCTCCAGTGGTAGTGTTAAAGTGGGAGTGTTCAAACACACATACAGCATAAAGTACAATGCCTCTGACCTCATTCATTGCAATAATTAAACATAAATACAGTAAGTGTGTGAAATTAAATTACCTGCATTATATTATTATTTCTTTAAGTTAATAGAATTACTGCAAACAGTCCTGGTTAAAGAGGTTTGTAAAAGTACTGTAAATTATCTGTTGGTGAGATGTTTTGAATTTTTTGTGTTTTTGATATCCCTCATTGGAATGACCTAATCAGGTTGATAAACACAGTATAGTTGTAGGAGACATTGTGGTCCTGGGTGCTTTGAGAAATCTAACAAAAATAAAAATGTAATCATGGCAACAGTTAACATGACATCCCCCCAGGAATTACTTTTTTGGCCAATCAAAGATGAACTGTACAACTGTGAAGAGGGTCAGCTTCAACACTGTTGTTAAACAACATCAGGCAATGTATTTTGTGAAACAATTTACATGACCTCCTGTAATCTCTTTTAATTCACAATAACAGCTACTGCACTGTAAACCTTTGGTTGCTACTTTCTTTGTCTGCCAGTTTTAAGTTTAGTTATTTCTGTCCTTTGTTCTGCCTGCTTGCCTTTATAAATAAGTCAATCTGTAGAATGACAGCAACTCTCATGTCTGCAAAGTAAAATGATGGTTTTTGTCAATGGAGTCTGGTGGCTTTCAGATAACGACTTCAATTCCCTATTGGAAAGGGCCGTCTGAAGGCAAGGTAAAGCGCTGGAAAGTGTACACTTCTACTGATATTATTTTAGGTGGCTGTGGCTCAGAGGTAGAGCAGGTCGTCCACCAATCCGAAGATCGGCGATTCAATCCCTGGCTCATCCAGTCCGCATGTTGAAGTATCCTTGGTCAAGATACTGAACCCCAACTTGCTCCCGATGGCTGGTTACTGAGTAGCAGGTGGCACCTTGTAATGGTAACCTCGGCCGCCAGTGTGTGAATGGGTGAATGTGACTCAGTAGTCAGAAGACTGGAAGGGTGCTATACAAGTGCAGTCCATTTACCATTAAAAAAACTAACCATTTACAGGGAAATTTCGGTTTATTTCAACCTGTCTCCTATCGTCCTAAATTTGTTTCAAGTGACTAGTGACATAAAAATAATAGTTAGCATGTTAGCCGTTAGCGTAGATACAGCCGGGGCGCATAGTAGCGTCAGACCTGTTAAAACGTAAGTGAACGGGCAAAATATCGCGAGAACAAGCAGCAATCTCATACTGTGCCTGAAATCTCGCGAGAACAAGCAGCAACAGCTAGGAGGCAGAACCGGACAGTAGCCTGAAAAGTTCATTCATTTATTTTATTAAAGATTTATAGAATAATGGCTGACTTTTTGCCAGACTTCGACTTTGTGGAGGAGGAATTTGATTTTGCGGAGTTTGATGGCCGCCCTTATTTATTTGAGCCAGAATACACTGACGAAGAGCTTAGTGAGGAGGAGAGAGAGAGAGGCGCAACAGGTAGAGGACGAGAGAGGAGGAATGGCAGAGAGGCGCAACAGGTAGAGGACGAGAGAGGAGGAATGGCTTCTGCAAGGCTGCGTAGCTCTGGAGATTGGTGGTGTACCTGTGAATGCTGTGCACCAATGCCCACAGCCTTA
>NC_065524.1:10166194-10206905 GCF_006386435.1 Epinephelus moara
GGTCTGACGCTACTATGTGCCCTGGCTGTATCTAGGCTAATGGCTAACATGCTAACTATTATTTTTATGTCACTAGTCACTTGAAACAAATTTAGGACGATAGGAGACGGGCTGAAATAAACCGAAATTTCCCTTTAAGGCAGTGTGTGCTCAGCAAAATTTCATTTCATGTACATGACACGGGATTTTATACCCAGAAGTTACTGTGAACTGTGTGTTTCGGTGTCTAAACTTACAGCTGTGCCTGAATTCTATAACTACATTCTAATTCTAGACAGGTCTTTAGTCTGTCGTGTATTCATTCTGGTGAGGAGACAATATTACATAACATAATGCTCAAAAACTAAGCACACGAACAAAAAAATGCTTGATTTTTAAACAAGATGTTGATGTGCATTATTGTCCCACAATGCTGCAAAAAATAAAATTAATTGTGGGTTCCACACTTTTGAGAAAAAAAAAAAAAAGTAGGGATGCACGGTATTGGATTTGTTTGCCGATATCTGATATCCCATTATATAACAACTTATTTGGCCAATAACCAATACCAATATCGATATATCCACTTTTTCCCTACTTAATTTTAGTGATCATCAAGTCTCTTCTGTAGTGGAATTAACATATTATGCATGCATAATCTTATCGTGATGGCCCACCAGCAGATGGAGACATGTCTACAAGTCTTCAGAAAAACTCGCTTTACTTTCTTTTTTGTCAAGTTTAACTGACATCAAAAGTCACAGTTTCATGTCTGTTGGTGCACCAGTTCTATAATTTCCTAAATAGTTTATTATTTATATTGCTATGCACTGGCTGCTGACATTAATTCAGGCTGATGGTCGCAGCCTTACACATAAAGAGGAAACATTTTACATACACTTCAAAAGACACTTTTAGGGTGGAGTATGATTGTCCTATAGGAAATAGGACAGGACATGTATATCAAATGTAATATGTGATCGGAGACATATGAGCGGTTATTGTGATTTTTATTGCTGACCTGTAGTTAAAAGTACCTTCTTGGCCCTAGGCAGTGTCATAAAGCAGTGCTGAGACGGATCATTCCCTCAAATTTTCTCAAAATCAAATTTCCTCAGATATCTCATGTGATTGATGAATAAACAGATGAATGAACAGACAGATGTCAATACTTCCCACACCCTCCCTGACTGAAATCAACGACAGTATTTTCATGGACAAAAAGTGAAGATTGATCTTGTCTCTCACCTCTCTCGCTGACACTTTCGATCTCAGCGTCCTCACAGCTGCTGTACTCAGGCGTGGTCCCTCCCTCCTCCTCTGAACTGCTGACGCTGGTTTGCCTCTTCCCTCCCGCCCCCAACCCTCGTTTTGACTTGTAGGGCCTCGGTGGCGGCGGACGCAGAGATTCCGATTGGTCAGAGCTTAGCGAGTCATTGCGCAGCATGCTCTCAGCCTTCTCCCGTTTGGTCCGTCTCACTACGGGTCCCTGGCCTGGGGTTGAGCCAGGGCCCGAGCCGGGAGGTTCTCTGAGTTCAGGGGGAGGGGGTTGCTGAGCAAGGGCGTGTTCATGTGGCCCGCCAACCCCACCCACCGTCCTCTGACCGGGCCGCACGCCATCCCCGACATCCCCCGCTACGCCCATGCCACGACCCTGCATGGGCATAGGGTGGCCCCGGCCTCCAGGAGGGACCGGCCCTGCTTGGCGAGGGGGGGCACCGCTGTGGTCCATGTGGTGGTAACCCCCCTCTTCTGTCCGTCTCACCCCACCACCTCCTCCCACAGGATCGTGCTCCAGAGAGCGTCCCTTTGTCAGCCGCCGGCTTTCCCTGCGCTCCCTGGACTCCCCCCGGAGGTCCCGGTCCATGGAGACCTGGGTCTGCAATCTGGGCTGACCTGGCCGACGCTCTCCTCGACCAGCTCCTCCGCCTCCCCTCCCATTTCTCCTGGGGAGGAATCAATATGGGGACGGAGAGAGAAAGAAAAGAATAGGTGACAGCTGTTGACAGACAAAGTATTTAATTTCGGGCACATAAATCACTGGATACTGTATTTACATGCTTGGAGAAATGTTGTGTAATATTAGCTTCTCTGGAGAAGCTCACAAAGCCAGGTTACAGGGTGAAAGGGCTGACCAACCGATTGGTCTACTAATTGTTTCAGCACTACATGAAAGTCACATACAACAGTATGTCCAGAGATTTTAATTGTTTAACTGCCGCTGACTCTTGTAACACCACATGTGGAGATGGAAGGTAACTAGTTTAACTAATGGAGCTGAGTAAATGATTTGTGAGAGACCCTACTGTATTTGACTGCTTTTTAGCCTGGTTCCAGACCATAGACCCTGCCCACTCAACTGAGTAGGCTTGCATCTCTGGTCTGGCATACTTCAATGAATTTGCGATTTATCTCGTCCAAACGATGGACGGACCAATGAACGCCGGGGGTCTAGCGATTAGCCAATCAGCGCCACGCTGATGTCAAGCTGTACGCCGGTGGGTAACTGGTAAGGATAGCAACAATGGCGACCGCTACAGATCCTACAGACCACATTAATGATGCTATCGAGGTATTTCGCCACTACTCGCGTTAATGGAGGACCAAATTAAGGAAGCTGCTAAACTGGATTTAACGGCGATGCAGCTGGGCATGCACGACGACGGAGACATTTTAAACGGGCAATGCTCGCTTGTTTTCGGCACCCCCGAGGCATGGATACTAATGACGTCAGATTCTGGGTGAGTCGTTGATCTCTACTGATTGGTTAGGGAAAAATCAAATTCCCTCCCCCTTGTAAATCGCCTTCAATGGAAGCCATGTCAGACTGAAGGTTCTGGGAGCTTCAGTCTGACACTCAGGCAAACTGCTTTTAGCTTCTACTTCCCTCACAACAACACGAACAAATACTGATGTGATTTTGCATCTGTTAGCGTTTCATTGTTAACATTAATGTCCACTAATAGAAAGTCACAACACATTCTACTATCAGGTGTTTTGGAACGGACTGCGTTCTTCCATTACACTCAGAGTGGCATAGGAAACAACGTCAGACTGCTTGCTTAAGTGACATAATGCACCACTGTATAAAAGAAGCAAATGATGAATGCAGGAGATAATGCTCGATAATACAAATATTAACATATTCTAGACATGCTGCTTTCTTTCTGGAAGCTGAGAGAATGCAATTTAAACCAATTCCACATACAAGGATCACTTTACTAGGTATGGTTAGTCCAACTCTGCCTGTGAAAACAGAAACTCTGAAAAAGCACTTGATAAACACTACCGTGCATAGTGAGTGGGCCCCCTTCCCCCAGAATTAAACCCAGAAGCTATAAACTTTTTTGGGTGTTTGCACCATGCCACCAATTCCACTGGACTGAAAATGCACCATCTTGGTGACTCATATCTAGTTATTATTATACATCTATGAATGGGTCTGAAGAATGACACTAGTGAGATGCATTATGGTATTTGTAGGGTCCAGTGTTTTTGGGAGCATGACCCTTACAAGGAACTAAAAGACATAATATGGATCCCTCTGCTGCCTCAATTTAGTTTTTTTTTTTTAATTAATGTAACAGACACCAATGTCTGTTACATGTGACAAAAGCCCATCCCTTACACTCACAGATAGATAAGCCTGCAATTCCATGTTACATATTCCATGTCGTAAAAGGGCTTCAGACAACATTCTCGCCAAATACAGAAATATCTCACAGCGGGATTTATACTTCTGCATCAAATCACCACCATACCTACGGTGTAGGCTCTGCGTCAGCGCAGAGTAACAGACTTCCTGTCTGTTTTTGTAAGCTGAAACCATTTCCCTCAGTGGAAACAAAGCTTTTATTTACTTTAATTTCATAGACAAGAAACATAAATTGTGAAGACAATAAAGCCCCCACAAAATAACATTTTAAGTTCTGTGTTTGATTTATCTTGGCTTCATATAGTTGCTAGGCTAATTTATACAGTGTAAAATGCCATAGGCTTGTGCTAGTAACATTAGCATGTTGTATTTATTTGGAAAACGTGTTTAGCATTAGTTTGTTTGTCGGTGAACCTTGTGAGCTGTAATGGAGCTGAATTTTGTAACGTTACCTTCGTTAAGTGTTGCTGTTGTCCCTGTCTTCATATGAGTAGAGGAAATCTCCACTAGCAACTAGGCTAATTTACACAATGTAAAATGCCATAGGCTTGTGCTATTAACATTAGCATGTTGTATTTGTGGGGAAAATGTGTCCAGCAAAAGACAAGTGTTTTGTCTGTGAATCCTGCGAGATATGATGAAGCCGATTTGTGTACTTGTGTTTGAAATTGTTGATGTTAAGCCATGTTTAATGTGTGGTTTGGGTGTGTTTTACATCAACTCAACTTTCCAGCACTCCACAGAAAACCCATCGCCAACTCGTGTTTTAGAGCAGTAATTGCAGAGTGACACAAACACATCACCATACAAGTAAAAATGCTCACAATGGCGTAAGCCACGTACTTAGGCTACAATATAGGCTCTGCACAGAGCAGACGCACATGTATAAATCCGCCTTATGATTGCCTTTCCTCCACTAGAGTTCCAATGACATATTATGTTGGTTTCCTTTAATCTATCACCCATTTGTGTCTTCAGATGCATAGGTTCAAAGACTACAAATGTTTTTGATGGTTTGTTTTGCGGAGGAGACAATACACTTCCTGTGTCTGTTTAAAGGTTGCGTATTGTAGCATGTCAAATATTGCTAATTAAATAAAGGTTGTGATTCCGTTACAGCATCACTATAGGTTTAAACTTAATCACTCTGAATGCTGCCCTTACTGTGTTTTATAGCACAAGTTCTAGGACATGGCTTCAACTTACGTGTCTCGTGGTGGTTCGCTACGTGACCGAGAGTCAGTGCCAGGTACAGTCCCAGGTGCGCCGGGCCGGTTGGGGTCTTGGATTGCTGTGATGGAGCCCGGGGGTGCTTGGGAGCGAGACCGGAGCTTCTTGTCACCTTGCTGTTGGCACACAGACGGCTCGCTGACGGCTGAACCGAGTTTCCCAGGTGGACCGGTGAACCACTCGCCTGGCTTGGTCAGGATCTCCTGCTGCTTCCGGCAGTTATTACACACCCAGATCACCTAGGTGAAAAGAAGCATGGGGATAGATTACAATCACAGCTATGGGACACAAATTTCATCAGAAAGCCTTTGTACTAACAGAATAGATAATCACATATATACATATATATACATAACATTACAGAGAACTGTCTGTCTGAGGTATTTAATGCAGCTGACATTAGTATCTTCATAATGTCTCCAACAGGAAGGAACTATTCTTTGCTGCAGCCACTGAAAACCATCTCAGCCCATACTTTGCCAACCACTAATCTGACGCCCAGCTTCAATCGCAGTGACTGTCAAACAGGAAATGGAACAATGCACTTCCTAAAGAGCTGCCAATGAGTGGTCCAGAAAAAGGCTTTTATGGGAGCTTTTTAAGATCAACATCATGGCAGTTATACCAGGGAGCAGCTTGGCTTCCACTGTGGGCTGCTTCTGGCCTCCAAACGAAGCACACAAAGCCAACTGGATAATGAAAGGATATTCAACTCCCTGCCAAAATAATATCTCCCGTCTTCTTTCTTTCTATTTTTCCCATCACACATATGCACACTTGACTATACATTGGCTGTATTCACACACTACAGCTCAGTGTCCAATTTCAGATTTTTTTTTTTACCTCACATTTTGTTCAGTGTGTACACAAAAACATGCATCGTACTTCTAAATCTTAATTGTAAATTTTGACTTTGTTCTTTTTTTTTCTTTCTGAAAGACAATTCATGTCCGTTTCAGTATGTAACACATACAGTATCTGATGACAACACATTCTGAGTGATGAACAACCAAGTGATTTTATACACACTATGTAAGATCCTTCTTGAGAGTCACACACACATTCCTCTCTCTCTGTCTCTTTGGGTATTTATCATTTGACAGTTTGCTCCCACAGAAACTTTGATTCACAGGCAGATTTTCTTTGCTTGGAGTTCTATAGGAGGAGCACTAAGTAACATTATTTTTTTCCAGCAAAAGCATTGATTTATAGAGGACAAGATGATTAACTACTTAGAGACTTTTGCATATTTAGATATCACAGTGTGCTACTTGGATATGTGCTACAAAATGGGATCCCAAAGCATTTGACCTACATGTGAACACCCAACTCAGAATTTGTCTAATGCTACCTTGACATTAAGTTCAGGCATGCAAACTGAATAAAGTTAAAACATCAGCTTTAAAATGTGGATTTACAAATGATTTGAGCATGAGAATATGGGTAAAAAACGTACCCTGGAACTAATTTATCTAAAGTATTTGTAATTTATTTAAGTATTCCATTTTCTGAAACTTTATACTTTGACTTCACACCATCCCAGAACAAAATATTGTACTTTTTACTGCACTATTTTGCTTTGTTTTTTTGATAACTTTAATTTCTAGTTACAAGACTCAAATTAATAATTAAATTACCAAATAAATTATGTGTATTATCATGAATAAGACTTGACTGCTTCCTGGCGGTGTACATACAGAGCCTTACAAACATTTTCCACATTTACCAGCTTCAACATTAAAGTGTTAACACATTAATGCATCAATTATTAGCCTATAATTCAGTACTATAATATATATTTTTCTGAAAATGGCCATTCTACATAATAAGTAATTTTACTTTTGGTAAATAAAGTGTATTTTGATGCTAATACGTTTGTACTTTTGCTGAGGTAAAATTTTAAATGCAGGACTTTTACTTGTAACAGATAATTTCAAGTAATAACTGGTGCTTAGTCCATTAGCTCAATGCTAACACGTAATAAGAATTCCCATAAACACACTAACAGATATATGAATCGCCATCAGGGTGACATCTTACAAAATAATGTATTTTACTTCACCTGCATGGCATAAAACAAAGTGTGTTTTCAAACGTACAGGCACATACCCTGCATTCATGTGCTGTCGGAATAATCAGAAAAATTAGCTCCCAACAGAGAAAATTCACCTGAACGCCCCTTGAAGTTGGAACAACACCAAGAAAGTGTTTGAAAATTTTGGTGCACGTTGCTGAGTTAACATTATATATGCAGAAAAATGGCAGATGAATGTAAACGTTTGGTTGATGGTAATAAACTTCTTATTGATTCACAAATTGTGTCAATTTTTTGCCCACACGTAATTTGTAATATATTAGGTTGCTGTCCAACTAGATTATTAAAAAAAGTTATGTATTAGCATGAGTCAAGAAAAGCAAACTTTTATCAAAATCATTTTGAAATATAAAGCTTCAAACTGTTATCAGTGTGTTGTTTAAATGCTCTGAGCAATAAAATATAACACAACTTTGGCAGTTCAGCCCAGTGCATGAGGAGAGGCTAAAGCAGACAAAGAGCTGAAGTCAAGAGGGAGTGAGACCAAAACACACTTGTTCCATAAAGTAAGATTATTTTTATTTAGCCGTTGTGCTCTTTAGCAGAAGCGTTTCGTGATGGTTTGTGTTTTTGTTCACTAGCGCACAGTACATTGTACGCGTTGGATTGTGTTGTTAATGTGCTAGCTGGCTAACTAGCGTCAAGAGTGGCCCTCCAGTTTCCCTTTTTACTGTAAATGACAATTACAGATTACCACCATCTACTGGTGTGGAAAGTTATTTCCTCTCATGCAGGCATAGAACATGTGTGCTGGTTGGCTGTTGTCTGTAGTCTTTGCAGGGTGTTCAAGTGTAACTTTTTGGCCAAGACATGGCAATGTCAGGCAACGCAGCAGGGGGCCTTCGCCGCTGCTAGTTCTCTAAACTGCGTTTTCTGTGTCTGTGCCTTTAAAAACTCATTAACACAACAAAGTTGGAAGAATGACTTCCCAGCTCAGGAAATGGGACCATTTCAGAAGCATGTAAATGCAGCAACCTTTCCCAAGTTCTGTGGAAACATCTTCACATTGCCCATTTCATAAAACTCACGTAGGTAACGTGGATTCAAAATGGTGAATTTTGCCAGGTGACAAGTTTGTATGCCTGTAAGGTGTTTTTTTTTTCAATACTTTTATGTTTTCATTTTTTAAGTACTTAAACTTTTGTTTGTCTATTTTTTTCTCTTCGTGAATTGCAACAATTCTTATCTACAGCACTTTCACTGACTGGTATCATAGAAGACAATTACACACAGCATTGAAAAGGAAGCCTGTACTAGCCAGCTAGACTTATTACGTACACTAACTGAAATGCATTAAAAACAAATGTGACGTCTTTGATGACTGTTCCTCTGTGCACACGTCTTGTCAACATCGCTGTCAGTTCATATCGATGAGGGATGTGGGTTACATCCTAGAATAGATACGAGGATTCATCCAGCAAGACAGAGCGGAGCATGAGGGCCTGCAGTGTGAACGCAGCCGTAGTCACAGTCCTGTGTTGACATCAGAGCCCGAATGAGAAAGAGGGGATGACAGGGGAAGTGAGGTTGGGCGGGAAATAAAGAGACAGAGAGAGGATGGAGGAAGAGAGCGAGGGGAGGTTAGAGTCAGTCCCTCTCCTCCAGCCACCAGGGTTCTCATTACTCCTGAACACTCCCCAATGACTCTTTAAAGAGAGCTAAAATAAAACACTCTGGCATCGGCCACCCTCCCCACCCACCTCCCCCTCTTCCTCTTACCCTTCCTCTCTCCCTCCCTCCTCCCTCCTCCTGTTCTCCCTCTCTCTCACCCCCCCTTTCCCTTCCATTTCTCCCTCCTCCAGATTGCTTTTGATTAAAGCTACAAAAGCCGAGGAGAAAACAGCTTTACACCAACGCAGCTATATTTATCCTGCCAAACACCCCAGCACCACCAGGGAGAGAGGGAAAACGTGTGCTCAACACACACACACTCACACATACATACACAGCAAAGAAAGCAAAACACTGCCTCATGTGGGACATTATAGCTTTGGTGAAAACATCCACCAATCTGTGATTTTCTGCAGCCAGACCGACGAGGTGGATGGCTGCCAGATCGACACTGCAGTGCTAGTCTACTTGTTCATACATTTACAGGCAGGTAGTGATGGCTATTTGCTATGTAGTCATAGAAAGGGACTGCAAATCATCCTTCAGGGATATTACTGTAGCTCCTTCATTTAATTCCCGCATTTCATCTAACCGTTTCTGATGTCAAAAGGTGCACAAGCAGGCGTTAAATTGGAATAAAAATCAACCTGCTCGTAACAGTGTCAACAGAAAAACCACAGTGAACATCTTCAGGATCCAAAATACTGTGAGCGAGTTTGAACACTTCTGGAAAGGTGTAAGAAACGCTATCGAGTTATCAAAAAATAAATAAATTGCTCAACATTTTTTGCACCACAGAGCTGGAACATAACTGGCAACTAGTAATCATTTTCTTTCTCCATTAAATGCTATTAAAAGTTTATTAAAATGCCCATGCAAGTTCCCAAAGTGAAATTATAATATAAGTCCAAAATCCCAAATATTACATTTACAATTATTAAAAAAGAAAAGCAAGAAATTCTCATACATAAGAAGCTGGAACTATCAATTGTTCAACAGTTTTGCTCAGTAAGTGGCCTATGCAATCAAAAAAGTATTTCACTGCCAGAGAGGTCTTATCATAAAATTAGACTGTCTATGCAGTGAAAGTCACAAATACTTTTAAAATTTGTGCTACATGACCAGAAAAGGGGCTGACATTCGCTTTTGCTCAAGAGGAAGAAAACCTAGACCTACTAGAATGCACTAGAAGATGGAGGGAAGCCTACCTCAGTTCATTTACACATATTACCCACATGGCAATGACACAAAGCGGATTGAAAATTGTATCCCTTTAAGTGTTTAGGCTATAAATGTAGCCAATAAAATTTACTCAGTCACACTTTTGAGGTTCTAATAGTTTGACGAGTCACATTAGGAGAAGCACCAGTATAAATAGTCAAAATGTGTGTGTGTGTGTGTGTGTGTGTGTGTGCTGTGAATAAGGCCCACAGAATATTAAACATGCTATGCTTTTGCTATATTCTGAGAATATAATGCATTGCTAAAAATGTTCCACATTACTATCCAAAATAAAAAATACTTGTATACCAGTTTGTAGCACTACAGTAATTTGATGTAGACGTCAGTGTGCAGAGGTCTCTGTATGCCTGTAAAGAGGTTATTCTAAAATATTTCATGAAGTATGTTTACTTGGGCTTATTCTCTTATTTTTTACTTGAGTAAGGCATCTGGATACTTCTTTCCCCTACTGGTGGTCAAATACAATGAATGTCAAAACCCAAAGTTGAATTTAATTATGAAAACTGCAGAGATGATAGTGTGCAGCATTAATTCTCAAGATCTGCTTACCGCCTCCTTCAGTCAGATTTAGAACTGTGACAGTAATTAACCTAAATAATCCATGGTCAACACTGACAGAATAAAAAGCTTTCACTATTGAATCATAAAAGCAAAAAGAGTATCATTATTATTTCTAATGCTGCAAGTACTTAATGCAAAAGAAATTTCCATTGAAATTCTACTAATATTAACAGCTTTGCTGTATTTTTTGCAGTATAAATGGTCAAAAATAGTCTGGGTGTTTTTTTTCCATCCAGAGCTGCTGCAGTTACACAGTACAGTCGACAGGAATATTCCTGTTTGGTCCAAGCAACACAAAAATAGCCTTGACAAATTAAACTGCACAACTGAGTGCAGAACATGCAACAACACTGGATGGAGAGCAAAATCTCATGGGTCATTTGTTAAGAAAATTAGTCAATAGCCTTGATCTAAAAATACCACAGACACGTCACCTGAAGTGTCCAATCACAAATAAGACATTTCATATTTCTTTCTTTTAACATAAATGTTGGTACAGTAGGGATATGTTCTTTATCATACACGGGGAGTTACATATTAAAACTTAATACATGCCATCATCTTGCAGCTGGTAAACATGAGGAAGTTGTATGTATCTCATTGACATCCCATTACATTGTCCGACTTCTGAATATTTATGTTCTGTTTCCCTTTTCACTACAGTATTGGGCCTTCCAAGTGGTATTACAGAAATAATGCAAAAACAACCACATACAACTTCTCTGCAATTTAATCAGAAACAAACATTTACAGAAACGGGAAAACTTTATTGAAACCGTTTTCCCTAACATCTATATAGGCTAATCACAGAGGGAATATATGAGTAACAATGGAGTGCACACCAGTTGTGCACCCCGTAAAACATTTTCTCCTTTGCAACTTTTGAGATTTTTTCTTGTTATAAATAATCTTTAAGGAACTCAGAAAAAGTCAAAATAAGTGATGTCCCTCATGTAAACATAAAGCAATACTCTCCATTACAATATTCAGCATCTTACAAGTTAACAACAGATTTGAGAGTAAAGGATAAACAAGAAAAACCTGCAGGCTAACTGAGGTTCCACAGCTCAACACAAGAACTCATCGCATCACAGGAGAATAAACTTTCACTGCCTTTCCTCCTGGAAAGACAACCTCCACCCTCTGAGCTCACATCCCTGACCGTGCCACTTGGTATAGCAGTTCCTATATGGCTTCAGACAAAGTGGAACCTTGCATCTCTGACACATCCAAGACGTCATTTGGTGCCTCCCCTGGGCTTTGCAGTTGCTGCACTGCATACTCCCGACAACCTGGTACCACTTTGTAGGCTGGATGGCCACAGGAAGGTGCTCCCAAGATGTCACTCTTGGCCTGTATCTTTCTGGCTGGCATCTTCTTGGCCTCCATCTCCTTTGTCTGTATCTTCTTGGGCCACAGTTGCAGCCACACCCGCCTTGCATGGAAACAGATGGTCTCCATCCATGGTAT
The DNA here is from genome assembly GCF_006386435.1 of Epinephelus moara. Classification (NCBI taxonomy): domain Eukaryota; kingdom Metazoa; phylum Chordata; class Actinopteri; order Perciformes; family Serranidae; genus Epinephelus; species Epinephelus moara. The sequence goes on from NC_065524.1 coordinate 10,178,038, forward strand.
TGCCTGGTCTTATAGGGCTGCCATGCAGCAGCTTTCCTGGTTCTCCACTGATTTGGGGGCACAAACCTGGTCCTTAGAGCTCTGTGGGGTGGAGACCAAGATGTTGCAGGGGATCGAAGTGAGGCATTGAACAGTGGAGGCAAATCCAGAGGGGAAGAAAGAGTAGAAAACCACCATTCTTGATCATTTGGATATACAGGATCCTTCTCCTCTGGACTGAAACTACACATGCAGAAAGGCAGGGATTGAAAACATTTTAAAACTAAAATGTAACTGGCTGTGGAAGTGCAACAGGAGCTTTCTACATGTGCTACCAGCACCGCCGCCAAGGGCATGCATATCACGCGCTGTGCATAGGGCACCAGTGTCACAGGGGGACACAAAAGCCTAACATGATTATCATCAATCCTAATTATACATATTGCATTAACTCTTTCAGTTAAGACCCTTTCAGACACAACACGATTTGAGCTGCACTCGCCACATCTCACTAGGCATTGCGCTCTTTTAAGTCATTGTTACAGTTACTAATACCATCGGTTGCATCTGCTGAGCTTTGGTCTTGCTGTCATCAGCATCAATGCAGAAGCTGTCTGCTATAACAATAAAGTAATTAACAATATAATGAACAACCTTGCAGCCAGGTAATGCAGACATGTGTGCAAGAGCCTCCCGCAACTGCTGAAAATTTCCTCTGTAGTGGAACATATATGCAGAGTTTGGAAAGTTTTGTGACTTTTCTCCTGCTACATGTGACTAAAGGGACAGTTCTGTATTTCTTTTATGTGTATAATGGTAATACTTACAATAAAAATATTATTCTTCTGTTTATTTTATTAAAAAGACTGCACACATATGTATGTATGTGTGTCTGTCTGTTCTATAATTTTCTTTATTATTTTTATTAGTAGTATTATTAATATTTTCTGATTTGTACCATTTGTAATGAAATCAATGTCAAGCAGCGGCCCTGTGTGCTGCTACAAAAATAGACCCTGGTTCGAGACCTCTATATCACTCCACACATCTATAAGTATTTTAACAATTAAAAACATAAAAGGAAGAAGAGGAATGACTAAAACTAAATCCTAATATAGATGAAGAATAAGCTTACTAAGAGGTGCTGGAGCTGGTTAGAAATCAAGAAAATGTACAGTATTTAAAAACAGGTCAGCCTGGCAAATGTGGAGAGTGTAATTCACCCCTCGTCACAAAGTATTTTCTGACTCAGGCTAACAGCGCTGTTAGGCGGTTTTACGTTACTTTGGCTAACGTTAGCTTTATTCTTGCCAACCAGCTAACTAGCACACCTCCCTCTACACACAAAGACAATCTTTCCCCGGTAATATTGGTCAAAAGTAACATACAAGAAAATATGAGTGGCCTGTCTCGCAGTTCATAAAGTAAACTGGCCTTTAATGCTAACGTTAAATAAGATACGTCATTTATTTAAAATTCGCTGCGCGCCTGCTCTCCATGGATGGTGGGCGCCGTGCTAACGCTATGCTAACGTTAGCTACAGGTAACAGGAAGGTGTGGCCACACTTACTCGTCCCACAGCTCGGACTCCATCCTTGATAGAAGCATGTCGGCGTTTTCTGGAAACCGACAGTCGGCAGCGTGGACGGTGTAACATTCATGCCCTGCTGGGTGGTTGAATATTCTATCCAGAACAAGCTATGGCTGGTTGAAACATCTCCACGACATTTTCGCTGGCAGAACATCAAGTGCGACGTAACGTTATTGAACCTGCCCTTCAGCTGCTGTGTGACCTGCTGCTGACGGAGTTTGACCTCTGACCTGATGACGACGACCCTGTCTGCCGTACGGTTTTTTAAATTATCGCTATTTAATTTTGTTTTTATGTTTTCTATACCATAGTTTCCTGTACCAAATAGGTATTAATTAGGACTATAGCAAAATAAAAAAAATTTATTGTATGCAATAATAGCTTAATGGTGATTTATAAATCATCATCATACTAAGTATAGTAAGCTGTATTTACTATATGTGTAGATTTCCGGAGGGGCACCCCCCAAAATAAAACATGACAATAGCAGAGGACTTTTATTTTAAGAAAATTTAAGACATTTACATCATTTACAAACAAACTGGTGTATAAAAAATTGCAGGGAATGCAGAGAATTGAGTGTTTGATGCTCAAAAATGAATGCAAACATGTTCTGTGTCACCCCAGTATTGAAGCAAAATCTTTGGCCTTGATATTTCCTATAGAGTTTGTGCATTTCTCTTGTGTTTCCAAGTTGGATTTGTATAATATTTCTAAAATAAAGCTGTTGCTGTGAGATATTTATAGCATTATAAAAAAATATATATATATTTCTGTGCCATGACTATGCAGTAGGACAACTCTTTGTCATAACAGGTAATGGCAATTATTATTATTATTATTATTATTATTATTATTATTATTATTGTTATTATGTGCTGGTCAGTAAGCATAATTAGCTTAAAAGTTTGATTCCTCCATTTCAATTTCTTTACAAAATGCACAAAATAAAAAAAACAAAGGTTATTCCAACTGATGTGACTTCATCGGAGTACCCAATGCAAACAGCGGGATTAGTGGTGTACCTGCACATCTGTACAGTGTCACTGGGGAACTTCTCCTTAGAAATTGTTTTTGTAAAAAGCTCCATAGCTTGAACTGAGACTATTATTACCTGAGACTAATTTTTACCTGACACTGTCAAGTGTTCCAGGGGTTCACCACTAGGAGCAACACTTCCCATATTACATCGTCATTTGATTCACTGTTAACATAAAAATATTGATTAAAACAGCTTTAAATAAAGCAGAACATGTGCTGATACCGTATCTGTTTTTGGATTTAAACTTGTGCAATATTCAAAACTGTTCAATCCTAATGCCAAATGAGCATCTGACTTTCCTTGATCTAATTTATTCCACGATACAACAAAAACTTTTTGCTTCACACTTGTATTGAATAGGTTGCAGCAGGGGTCTTCAGTGTTTTTTAGGCCAAGGACCCACTACTAAATATGTTGAATAAAACTGAGTTGCATATTAAGATGGGCCTACAATAACATGTAGAGCAGCCTAAAGTGCCAAAACATACCTTTTTATGGTGCATACAATACTAAGCTATTAAAATACTAACTTTTGGCCGATTCATTACATCATGTCTGAAATGGACAGTATTTCAGGGTCTCTTGCTGGAAAAGTTACAAAACGATCCATTGTGGCTCACAAGAATGTCCCTACACTTAAAATAATGATACAGATAATTGGCCAGTATGTTTCAATAATAATGTTAGCTAAGTAGTTCGCCTCGCTGTTATGGACAGGTGCAGCACCTGTCCATAACCACATCATCATCATGTTCCAGCATTAGCTAGCGAACATGATTACACAAGGACTCAGTGTTAGCCTAACATCAATGTGTTCTGTAATTTTTTTTTTTTTTTAAATTCCATTAATAGGTCAATTTATCTTTGCTAATAATATATTGGATTCATATTAATGTGTATTTCAAACTTATTTCAAATTAAAAATAATTTAAAAAAAAAAAAAAGAAAGAAAGAAAAAAATTAATTAATTAAATTTGGCAGCTCCCCTGCAGTAACTCTGAGGACCCCCTAGGGGTCGCAGACCCCCTGTTGAAGACCCAGGGGTTGCAGCATAAATAAGACACTTGACAGTATCTCTTTTATATTTGGCCTTTTGCATGGCATGTCTCTACATGGACTGTAAATGTATGTCTGTACTGTGGAGCCACTTACCCCAAAACACAAATTAATAGCTTCCTTTCTTTGATGTCTGCTTAAGTATTCTAAAATTAGCATAAATCAAGCTCTATGTTCATATTTAATTATCCTAATGCCTAAATGACATCTCTCAGCGTTAGAATTCATGTTGCTAATAATCAACACAAACCAAACATCACAGTTTACTCACTCTGGTTGTGGCTGATAGGACTGCCAGTTCTGATTAAAGAGGGGGAAAAAAAGTAAATAAATTCTAATTTGTTCAGGTGTTGAAAAATGAAACTGGCGAGTGAAATTTCCTGGTTGACTTAAAGGATTACACCATGTTTTGGGTAGATTGTCTCACCTGTCAATTTTCCTGTTGGTGTACTCCTTTCTAAGCACATTTCATTCCCTGCTGGAGCAGTTATTGTGTTTCACCTTTGTGAGACGTTGTTAGAGTGTGTTGATACCGCAGAACAAATGGCCAGTGTTGTGGAGATATGGAGCGGTGAGCTGTTATTTTATAAGAGACTCACTTAATCCCAAAGTAATCCCTGTATTAGATCACACTCTGATGGTGAAACAAGCAGCGGAGAGGAGGAACCGTAGGCAGGCAGAGAGCAGCCTGACAGTGAGCTCTCTCTCATACACACACACACACACACACGATGGACATACATATAGGCGGCTCGTGCTCAAACAAAACCATACATACAATCAAAGACATGCACATGAGCAGCGATGCACACATGCAGATACAAACGCCTGCTCTTATCCACACACACACAAACTGCAACAACAGCAGCAATGTGTCACATGACCACAGTAAGACCCCCCCCTGAGATGAGTTTGTGAGTGAAGGAGCGAGCCAGAGAGAGAGAGAATAGCTTCTCCACAGATGGAAACTAGGACACCAAACCCCTGTGTGTGTTTGTTTTGCGTCCTGCTGCATCTGCGTGTGTGTGTGTGTCCATCTGTGTGTGTGTCTATTTGTGTCTGTCGAGGAGCTGGAGTGCGTATCCGCATGTGTGCATCATTGCTCATGTGTATATGGTGCGTTTGGGTGCTTGTGTGTGTGTGATGCGGTGTAACAGTGAATAATCCTGTGGTGAAATCTTAGAGTTTGTGTAGCTAGGTGTTTGTTTCCTGGAGAGAGCAGGCCATTTGTGTAACTACAGACTGTACAGTACTGTATCTGAGATGGGTGAACTCAGTGTGAGAGGTTCAATTCCCAGTGCAAGCTCTTCACTGCTGCCTACATTCACACTTTATCTTTTTTTTTCTCTTTGTCTCTCAAGATTATATCTATATATATATTTTGCGACTAATGCCACTGCAAATAAAGTGAGAATTTGCATTGAAGGAGCAAAACTGAAAAATCCCTGTAATAATATAAACTTGACAAGGCTGAACAAAATACTTTTAATTTTCTAAAGGAAAGGAGTCTGGACTTTTACTTTAAATAAAAACGGGATTTATTCTGAGGATGGCTGCTACAGTGTATCTGTCAGCTAGATTATTTCACTGTTAAACTTGAAATCTGTCTGCAATATTTCACCTGTCTGATGTGAGGAAAAACACACAACATTAATTACTGTTAGAGGGCTGATCCTTTGTCCTGTCAGGGGATTTAAAATTATCATTATGTCTTTTTTATACACAGTTTTTGCCATTTTGTTTAGACTGTTTTATCCATGGCAGTATGGAGAGCCAAAGTCCTGATGTTTTTCCAAACAACTTTTTATGCCGGGGCTTCAGGACACTTGGATCACTACGGACGAGCAGTATGGAGATATTTTGTGGTTTCAATTATGTGTTTTTGGACGTTTGAATCTGGGGCGCCTCCATTAGGTGGAGTTGTGTTGCTACCCCCTCTCCCCTTGCTCCATTAGGTGGAGTTGTGTTGCTACCCCCTCTCCCCTTGGATCTCCGCAAGTGTTGTGAGGAATCTAAAATTTCACCTGAGCCTCCCTCCGCATATGGGTGAGTAGATAATGGCTGCATTTTCATTTTTGGGTGCACTATCCCTTTAAAGCTAGAGTCTTGCAGCTGTCAACCATGTCCATCACTGCCCATAAACTGGGGTCAAACTGTCAAACTAGGCAGCGCTGACTGAATATGAAGAGATTCTGTCACTACACTGCCTATTTGTCACCTCAGATGTTTCCAGAAACATGTTTTAGTGTACTGTTTAGCTGTAAAATGAGACAGTTAGTCCAGCCGGTGCTTGGTTTTCGCTTGGCTGTTTCCAACATGGTCACCGGTTCACAAACTTTTACATCTTAACGTCACGCTAAAATATGTTTCTGAAAACAATAAGGCAAGAAATAGACAACAATGATGCTGCTAGGTACGTGTCCTGTGTCCCTAATGCATTAAAATCTGAACAACTCACTACTGATGCATCCAGGGAACACACTATTATTTCCCCTGTTAATGCTACATTGTGAACAACAAATCCATGTTGAAATGGTAAAAGTGGTGTCACATGATTTAATTCACTTTGAAAGTATTTCTCATATCTCAGAAACCACTAAGAATGAAACTTGTGTTTCGAATGTTCTAATCATACTGTCAGAGATGTGTCGATTGTTTTGATCTAATGCTCAGTGCTTTCATCTGAAGCTCTGTGCCAGTGTCGGCAGCAAGGCATGGAGGTCCCCAGGGGCCGCTGGTGGACAATAACCTCAAATTGTACCCGCATTCACAAATATGCAGGATTTTACTACAGACATTCCTATAATCTAACATGGGAATGTCTGCTGTGACAGCAGATACTGTATTCATAAAGCTACATTGTGATAATGTGATAGTGCCACTGATCGATACTGTATTGACTCGTGTCGATGGTGATCTAATGTTTCACTGTCCGGAGAACACACTGTGTTGAAAAAACATTTTCACTGGTGGCTGCCATTTTCTTTCAGTATATATCACATAAGATGAGGTTCTTTTTGTTCATAGTCTCAATATGTGAAAGGAAAACATAAAATCTCTTCTCAGAAAGAAGGAGAATAGGCATATCTCTCAAAATGTTGAACTATTACATTTATACAGCAGCTTGATGAATTAATTTTTTATGGATTATCCATAGAAATTCTATTGCTATGATTTGTATATAAAGTTTTTGGATCTGGGATTTTATTTGTTTAACACAGAGTTTAACACTACAGTTTGTCAAAAAACACAAATGTTACTCCTGGATTGTGCTGAACATCACAGGCTGATGATGTAACAGCACTAAAGTACCAGAGGGTGAACTTTTTTCATGATTATGCGCTCTTGTGCGCTCCCTGACATGACAAAACAAAAGGCCATAAGGAGGATGGACAGAAATTCTGGAAATGTCTCAACTGACAAATCCAAACTAAACAGTGCTATAGTCCAAAATAGAGATGTTATCAAGCTCATTACCAGCTTCTGTGTTAGGCTAATTAACAACCACTACCACAGGCTCTGGGGACAAAGAGGGGTGAGTGTTAGTCACATCCGTCAAACCAGTTACTCTGTCTCACTCACACTTCTAGTTTTGTACTACTGTGTGCCACTCCAGACACCATCGTCAGCCTTAACTTGAAGGAATAGTTACACATTTTAGGAAATAAGCTTATTGGCCTTCTTTCTGAGAATGAGGTGACAAAATGTTGTATTATTCCTTTAAAGAAAGGCAATTATCACACCAAACATATTCATGCTGTTTCTCTTAAAGGGACAGTTCACCCCAGAATCAAAAATACATATTTTCCCTCTTACCTGTAATGCTATTTATCAATAGATTGTTTTAGTGTGAGTTGCCGAGCCTTCTCTCCAATATAATGGAACTAGATGGCACTCAGCCTGTGGTGTTCAAAGCGCAAAAAAAAACAAAAAAAACATTAAATTTGAAAAACTCAACAGCAATGTCTCTTTCCAGAAATCATGACCTGCTTACTGAAGATAATCCACAGACCTTGTTGTGAGCAGTTTCATGTTGGAACTATTTTTTTATTTCCAAAATACACTCGCCACCGTATCACGTGCAGAAGGAGGTGTGCATCTACTCATGGACAGCTTGAGATGTGAACATTTATAGTGTTGGGCAGTGGCGACGTTACAAACTTAACCACATTTCTCAGTTGTGTGGTGGTAATGTCACTACTTTCTGAGTCAAATAGCTTTTCAACAGCAAAGTTGATTCATTGACCGAGTGGCGTGGTAGCGTCCACAGAGGTTACAAGCTATTTTTCCCAGTGCCACACCGAGACATGTAGATGAGGGAAGCACTTCCACATGACATCACAGTATTAGACAGTATTAAGTTTATGTTCTAATGTACCAAAAAAACAAAAGTTTTAATTTAGGTCTGCCATTTTGTATTGTTTATATTACTGTCTATTATTATTACAGTTTTACTGTTATATTGTTACATATATTGTTTTTTTATACTGAAAAATATATTTTTGAATTCTGTTTTTGAATTGGTGCCAGAGCCAGATAGCCTACTATAAGAGGCCAAGACAGAGAAACGTATTAACTAGGAAGAGGAGAGAGACCGAGAGAGAGCAAGAGGCCGACTGATGATGTCATGTTATAGGAGGACATGTTCAAATGTCACAAAGTCTTACAAAAAAAAGAAAAGAAAGAAGAGGGGAAATAATTCATGTTTATGTTTAATTTAAGTCTGTTATTTTATAGTAAACAGTGTTACTGATGATCTAGTTCTTCCCGGTGAGCTAACAGTTGATGCACGCTTCCCTCTGCGCAGTGATACAGTTGGCAGGTGTAGTTTGGTAGAAAGAAAGTAGTTCCTAAATGAAACCACTTACAACACAGTCTGTGGATTATTTTGAGTAAGGAAGTCATGGAGAGAGACACTGCTGAGGAGTTTTTAAATGTATTATTTTTGGCGCCTCGAGCACCACAAGCCGAGTGCCATCTAGTTCCACCTTATCCGAAAGAAGGCAGACATCTCCACAGCCAATTTTTCCAACACTCAGCAGCTGTGAACTGTACCTTTAATTACACACTATTAGCCACTGACATCTCCAGAGAGTATCAAATAAGGGGTTCTGGCAGAGTTAAAAAGAGTTTTAATATATGAACTCTCCCAAGTTACTGCTGTCATTCTGACAGTTCCTCCGCTATGACATGAAAGCAGAGTCCGTCGCTGCCTCTATCTCCAGACCTTACAGAGAACACTAAACATCACAAACTGTCATAACACTTCCTGCCATCACCATACATGGGGCTAAAACACACCCCACGCCTGCCAGCTAACAGGTGGGACCACATGTGCCCTGAGGTGTGGGAGTGGAGTGGGAGGAGGGGCGGAACCAGGAAGTAGCATCAGCCAATGACAACTTGACGTATGGCACCGGCAGCATGCGAGGCGGGCGCCGTAACCGAGGGCGCCTATAAATCCTGCGCTAAGGATGAAAGACTGCCACAAAGGAGATTAGTGTCCACATCAGCTAATGAGGTACTATATCAGCGCAGCCCAGCACCCGCAGTAAAGTACACACACCCACGCACACAAGTGAGCACACACACATATACAGTACACACATGCACACGCGCGGAATGCTCATACACAAGTGCATTTGCAGACGCCCAAGTGCACTGTATTTGTACGGTAACACATGGAACACTAGTCCTACAAGCAAGAACAATGCATGATGGGCTACACACACTTTCTCCTACACACACACCTTCACACTGTATAAACACATACACAGGAGCAATGTCTACAATCACATAGGTAATTAACATTGTAAATAAAATACTTTGGCTCCCTACAGACGTTACAGAAGGACCAGGTGAGGGCCTCTGTCACCAGACCAGGTGTACATTGCCCTGACACTCATACACACCCAGAACAGAAGAGATGTCACACAGAAGAACCCAGGTACATGCTAATTGTGACATTTCATAAAGCATGTACTAACTGTGAAACCCAGCACCGTCAGTCACACACTGATCTTTCTGACAGAAAGTACTCACAGTTTCTACTTGTGACAGTTTACTATAGTTGTTAGGATTGAGCGAGTACACCATTATCTGGATCTGTGTCTGGGATTATTTATCCAACTCAATTATCTGTATCTGTACTTGAAATCGGCGGAGTTTCAGTCACAAGTAGGTGGGGTTTAAATTGAAACTGGGTGGGACCTAATCGGAAATTTTTATTTTCATCCTGAAATTGATAAGGGTTGGGTTCCTATCATTTTTGATAGGAAGAGTAAGAGATTAAACACAGGGACCCAAATGAGGATTCCCCCTCAACAGAAGTACAGATATTGACACATTTTACTTGTATAGTTCTTCCAATAGAAAACAATGCGGTCAAACTGCTTCTCTTTCAGAATACCACCAATTTAAACAGGAGAGAGAGAGAGAGAGAGAGAGAGAGAGAGAGAGAGAGAGAGAGAGAGAGAGAGAGAGCAGGTACTTATACACTTCTCTCATAATAGGAATGTGTTAATATTTCATTGTGTGTTGAAATCCCATCCCAGTCTCCAGCAACCACAGAGTTGTAGTCCTGCAGTTTAGGGTGGTCATGACACTGCACTTCCCCTCTTTCACCACTAAATGTCTCTAGATAGCAAACATAGCACCTGGTAATGTAAGTGTGTGAGTAGTTGAGTGAGTGCTTTAAGTGTGCATGTGTGTGAGAGAGAAAAAGAAATCAAGGGAGGAGATTGTGTGTGTTTGGTATACACGTTTTTTAGGTTTAATCTGGCAGGAGATTTAGCCAGTTTTTCACTACGGTGTGAACCAAGACTAAAGGTGAGATAACCACTGTGTGGATTGCTAAAAGTCTTTCACAGTAACAAAAAAAAATGTCTTAATTACAGGAATATCCCTTTAAATAATGATCCACTTCACAAGGATCTCAAAGATACCAAACACTATCTTTCAGGCAGAATTATGTTATGCACAAGACATGCAGACATCTAATGTCCATTCAAGCAGTGGTGCAGCCATAAAATCACAGTACAGCAATTGTTTTTTGGCTTTATTAAAGCATTGGAACAGGGAGAATAAAATGCATACTTTAAACACTGAGGTACAGTAGGGAAGAAACATTTTTCTAACTTTAAAGCTATTTATAAGATTAGTTAAAGACAGTGGCACCACCAGGAAGTTTTCATAGGGGTGGCCAGATAGAACCACTGAAAATCTTGGGGTAGCACAACAAAACCAAAAGCCAATTTGGTTTCAGGAATTATATCATACTGTTGAAAACTATGTCAATATCAGAGTGAAGGAATAACATACTTTGGTTTGTTATTTACAGTAAATATTACGAATTATCTGATGTTCACAGACTAATACCGGTGCAGTTTACATTTTGAGTTCCACAACAACCCGGTTTTGATGTGTTTTGTATCTGTACATGCTAGGTGAGTTTTTGTTCCTCAACAACGGCTGGCCTTTTCCTAAAAAGACAAATATATGGATGGATGGATGGATGGATGGATGGATGGATGGATGGATGGATGGATGGATGGACATTGACTGTAAGGAACAAAATACTGGGAACAAGCTGTCTCAAGTTGGGACCCATGGGTACCCAATAGAACACATTTTCATAGAGTGGTCCTGAAATGAGTCCTAAAACCCAGAAATAAGTTAGCACTTCAGCACTCCCAGTTCCTTCACCTCAAAGTCAATGTGCTTTTTGAATGTGTTTTGGTTAGGTGCCTGAAATAAGGTCTGTGGTTAACAAGCTTAAGAGACTTTCACATTTTGTTCTTCAAAATAAAATATGTCTATAAATACCCCAATGTAGTATTATGAAGCTTTTATGTGTCTTAAAAAGGCGGTTGCTAACAAGTGGCTAAATGAGACTACAGAACATTATCATGCCGACCACGACTTTAAAGCTTAGTGGCGGTGGCAATGTTGAAGTCATGCAACTGTGGTGTAGTTCGTCAATAGCCTAACATTAGTTTTTTACTTCTGGCAATTGCATTTAGGTTTAAAAAATCATAGTGAAGTTAATTAATGAAGATTATCCTGCAGAACAGAAGGTTTAGGTATCATAAACTTGTGTTTGCCACAGAGCTTTTTTTCTGCAGTAATCCAAAATCCATTCGAAAAAACCCCATTGGGTTTTTGACAAGGGAACCGGGGCGATGTGAACTTCAGTGTTGGCCTACAAAAAAATGTCAACCCTGCAACACTCTGTTCAGACATCTTGAGGTGATAGTTCATGGGACACCAGTGAAAATTGCGATGCCAGTTGTTCCCTTGCCAAAATTTAGCCTAACTTTGGAATGTCATTTAGCTCCCTTCCTGACAAGCTAGCAGGGCATGGTTGGTACCAATGCATGCCTTAAGTTGTCTAGTTTCAAGATGTCACTACCTTTGTGCTTGCTTAAAAANAAAATGTCAACCCTGCAACACTCTATTCAGACATCTTGAGGTGATAGTTCATGGGACACCAGTGAAAATTGCGATGCCATTTGTTCAAAATTTAGCCTAAATTTGGAACGTCATTTAGCTCCCTTCCTGACAAGCTAGCAGGGCATGGTTGGTACCAATGCATGCCTTAAGTTGTCTAGTTTCAAGATGTCACTACCTTTGTGCTTGCTTAAAAAATTTGCATGCCAAAGCCTTTGTATCAGGGTGGCCATGACCCCACCAAAAAAATCTTAAAAAAAAATATATATATATATATCAACAACAATTTAAGGATATATGGTAACTCTCAAATGTAACTTTGTGCATTCATGCAAATTATGTTGGCCTTGTGTTACTTTTAGTTATTAAACCTACAACATACATAAACTACTTTTTAAACATTGACCACCTTTTCTTAACCCAACAAAAGTGTTTATTACGCTGATGAAAGACCAAAGGCTGAGTTCTCTGTGTCAGTAAATAAAGTGCATTTATGTATGTATGTATGTTTGTATGTATGTATGTATGTATGAGAAGCCTACATGAGTATGTGAATGTGTCTTCCTTGTTTCTACAGCACTGCACATCCAAGGGTGTTTGCACTTCAGTGTGTGTTTGTATGTGCACACTACCATACAGTGAGAATGTGTTTGTGTGTGTATGTGTGTGTGAGCCTGCTTTCATAAGGGAGTATACAGCAACAACCGGGAGAGAGATGGCCCCCTTAAGACCAGTCAATGAGAGATGGACGTGGAGACGGACGCAGCTAGCGAGACTGGCGATCAATAGTAATCATGAGGCGCTGTGGCGTTAACAGCAGATGACACATCGCTCAGGCTTTTCTAGTGCGCTGCACCCCGACACAAAGCGGCACAAAGCCATAATTCCTTGTAGGCTTAGATCAATAGATATACATTTGCACAAGTATCAGGCGCATAGTAAGATTATTTTTTAGGTATTTTTCCTTTAGTTGACATTCCTCTCAAGTTGACATTCCTCTCAAGACTAAGTTTTTCAATCAGAGTGGCTGGTCAGCTTACATGATGGTCATTCGTCCTTCAGCCAACAATACTGCGTTAGAGGCATTTTGACCCAGACAAGGGTAAATGGCACTCTATGATGCTTGGAACAAATCTACGCAAGCATGACACAGTCTTGTCTCTGAGCTCATAAACACCTCCCCCAGGACAAGCTGTTACACACAACTATCACGTTAACATGATGGAGAGACAATTGGACAAACATGATGAATGAACACGCTGAGCCCCCTGTAAAAAATTCCTAAAAGTAATACAGGAAGTGGCTGTGAGGCCCTGAGAAGAGGAGTACACCGGAAGAGTAAATGTAAATCCTATTATAAACAATGCCTCGCTGACTGATAGTAGGCTGAATGTGTATGATTGGTGGATGTATGGAACATGTGCGTTCTTCCCCAAATTTTTCAAATGAAAATGCCAGCTGCACCGTTTGTACGTTTATTTTGACAAAAACTTTGCAATTAATGAGCAGTAACTGTACATTTCCTGTGAAAATTTTTGAAAAGTTTATTTTGAAAAGACACAATTGACACACCTTCCTTGGGAGTCCAAAACTGAGGCAGGTGGGGTACCTAGCACGTCATAGATTGACGTGAAGGGCCGCTGACAAAGTGCTAATGTGTCATGAGTTTATTGTTAAATACAGAGCACAGAGGCACTGAAGGCAACACAGTCTCAATCCAACCTCATCACATATCGAGGTTTGGTCATGAACTTCCCACATCGAGATATGATGTACAAGGTACCCTGGGTGCGTTGGTTGTTGATGTTCTGGGCGAGATTGTCAATTTCAGCCTGTTACATGCATTGTCTGTTTTCAAAATACTCTTCGTTTTCACAGGAAATGTACAGTTTGCAGTCTCTTTCAAGATAAACGCACTACATCAGTACAACACCGTGAATTGACTTTTTTTTTTTTCTCAAAAACAGACTTTGTTACCTTTAGGCAACAGATGCACATGGTAGGGTTAAGGCAACAAAAACACATAGCTGGGTTTAGTGAAAAAAGAACAGGGTTTGGCTTTACAATCACAGGTGGTTGTTGGACCCATCCACAACCCCTCCCACCTGCTCTACTTGGACTTTTGCCACCTTAACTTTCGTTGTTGTTACGCCTTGTTTCCCCCTGATGCCACCAGGTGCCGTTAAACAATAACGTCAAACAGCCGCGTCTCATGCCAATGTGAAAGGACAGCTTTTTTGTTGGTGTCTAACGTCAGGAGTCACTTACCTAGCGCCGGTTTTCAAGGAATTCAGAGTGAGACTGAGTTGCAGAAGGGCAACAAGGTCCACAGCAATTTTTTCGGCTGAGATACTTTGGTTGTGTCTGGTTGCTAGTAGTACATCACAAGTTTCATCATGATACAATATTTTATTGATTATTTGGATAACAATAATCTGACAAGATACAAATTTAAATCAATTTGATTCAGTGGCCTGTGATTGACACAGTATGAGACAGTGTCAGTTAATATTCTCTTCGACTTTTTCATGGCAGCTTACTATTATCTGCCTGACTCTAGACTGCTAAAATGGTTTGAGTGTTTGTGACGGAAGGAGGTGTGCTTGGACAGTAATGATGACAAAGACGTGCCATGGGAATTTCAAAATAAAGGCGTATCTTAACGATGACGATGTATATAAATGTTTTCACTTTGAATTGCTAATATTAAATCGTAAATGATTGAATCAATATATCAATCCAGATCGATGTATCTTTACACTCCTGCTATGATACAGAGCATCCACGTAAATAAAAATGTCAGCACAAGGTAGAGTTCTTGCTCTTGCTCTTGCTCTTGCTCTGGATGAAGGTACTCAAGAGATATGCAAAATATCTGCACCATCCACTCTCACAACTTGTCAATCAAACAAAGACTCTGCATCTGAAATAGTATAGGGTATATTAATACAACTAACATTACGTCCATGGTTCAGAGCATCAGTGGGCTGGAAACACCAGTGGATGAAGCAGCTGTGCCAGTAATTCTGAATCAGAATTGGTCTAAAAACAGCCATCCACCAGCGCTGAGTTATAGTCACATAAAAGCACAGACCCCCCACAGAAATACAGCCCTGGACATTACAATTAGAGAGAAGAGAGGTGTTAGTGAGCATGCGTGTGTGAGAGTGTGTGTCTGCACACGTGCGTGTGTGTGAAAAAGCAACACACAACACTTTTCTCTGGTCTCCCATGAGAGGAGGAATCAGGACTTCAAAAATGGCCCTTTCTGTGAGAAACACTTGGCTTCAGTACAACAACACACACTCATCTCTCCACGAGAGCACAGCCATCACTGCAGATAATGAGCCCTGAATATCATTAGCACAACACACTGGGCTGCATGCACCACACACTGTATATCGTTATGCTTGTTAAAACATTATTTATCTATCTCTCCATCATCGACTTTCAAAAATGTTCTTTGAAAAGCAAGGCAGCACCCTCTTCACAGTTCCTTCAGTTAGGCCTGGGCGATATGGAGCAAATCAAACATTTTTTACCAAATACCTCAATAATAGTATTGCGTCAATATTGTAAGGTTGACTACTGGTGTTTTCACAAAATATTTACACAATGTGATTTCTGATAAATAATCTCCAGTAATGTCGATATAATGACGAAGCTGTAAAGGCAAAGAACAGCTAGAAGTCTGGTAAGTTCAGACAGTGATATCACTTTACTGTGATGCAGCCTTTAAAATCAGGAAAAGACAACACTTAAGATATTAAGATATCCAAAATCTCATATGATAGTTAGTATAACATCAATATTTTGCCCAGCCCTACATACACAAAATGAATACAGTTGAAAGACAAGCTGATGTTAGTAAAAGAAAACATAGTAGCGATTAAAGGGACAGTTCACCCCAAATCAAAAAAAAAAAAAAAAAAATTGTACCTGTAGTGCTGTTTGTCAGTCCAGATTGTTTTGGTGTGAGTTGCTGAGTGTTGGAGATATTGGCTGTAGAGATGTCTGCCTTGTCTCCGATAAAATGGAACTAGATGGCAGCTTGTGGTGCTCAAAGTGCATTGCTTCAGGTTATGGATCGCCATCTGAAATGTCTAACATCTCAGAGAAGTAACGTCCAGGAGGTGAAATAAAAGTGAAGTTAAACTTTACTTTGTGTGCTACATCCTCCCAGGAACTGACCTCAAAGACCCACAGAAACCCAGTTTGAAAAGCACTTTATTAAAAAACAGTTATACTAATCTAGACCACAAAACACACCGGAAGGCTACATATCACTCAGGCCCAGAAATATCCTTGCCAACATTTTCACTTTAACTTTGAGTGTTTAGTTTGAGTGGAGTGGAAAAAGCGGGCAGAGTAACTTTGCACTTTTAGACCACTGTGCCAGGCAAGATTAATCAATCCCCAAGTAATTAAATGAATCCATGTCCAGCTATACAGCCAGCGCTACATAAGGCTTCCATTCTGCCAAAACTTTCCTCTTTAGAGCCAGTGATTGTTGTACCGAGCTTTAGAGAGGGAGTGAGACTGCTATGTACAGCACACCAAAGCACTCTTGGACAGTCGTGGCGTTCAAGCCCAGCCAAGTATCATCAAAGTGCCGGTTTGGCAGCTGCCCTGAGGGATGGCAGCCAAGGCCAAGTAAGGTTCTAAACCTGACACAACTACACAAGCAGAGGAAGGTGTTAAAGGCATGTCCGCTGGGAACGTTTCTCCAGCAGCATCGTATCGGATGTTTCTGCTTAACTCTTGTTTAACCAGGCCACTCGACGGAGGAAGTCTACAGTGATGGAGCAGGCAAATACACCGAGCACTTGTGTGTCACAAACCCCAAGAAACAGGCCACACTGTCCTCCATCTGCACATCGGCCTGTTAACTCTACGTACTGCTGGGTTTGATGGGTCCAAGCACCAAGCACAGCCATGGTTTGATATTTTGGGATCCTGGCTCATTCACTTTCTTGCTGAGAGTTTAAGAGTTATCACAGTAACTTCCTGGGCTCCCTGTCGGTAGCTTGGCAACCTCACAGGGATGACAAGGCTTCAAGATGACACTGTACCAGGCCAAAAAGTGGTGCGACACATAACCTCCTATACTGGTGAGCTTTAGCAGTGCTGGTAGTTGGATTTTGCTGATTCAGACAGCGCCATTGTTTCCAGTCTTTGTGCTAAGCTAAGCTAACCAGCTGTTGTGAGAGTGGTGTCAATCTTCTCATCTAAGTATCGACAAGAAAGTGAATAATTACATATTTGACAAACGTCTGCTTTGTAAAACTGAACAATTTTTTATAATATTTATTACAGCTAGATAGCGACTGTATGTAATCAAATCTACTTTCAAGTGGCAGTTCAGACAATCTACAAATTAGACTTTTTGGTCTCAGAAAGATGGACATTTCCTTTCCCAATCTCACTACAGTATGTGGGCTACATTACTAAAAATGGTTGTGAATTCTTTAAAGTGTCTTTAAGGTTTCTAATTTTCATGTCATTTTTTCTTCAAAGCTTTGAGTGGCACAAATGAATTTATCATTAAAGTATATTCTGTTGGAGTTTAGGCACAACCTTACCATTAAAACCTCACAACCACAGTGAAATATGGTTCAAGCAACCATTTTAGCTACAATGCTAACTTGTGACAGTCAAAGATTTTAGGTGCAGTTAACACGGATTAACAAAAAAAAAAATACTGTAGGCCTACACCAGATATCAATGTGTCTTTGAATTTAGATTTTGTTTACTCATCTACTCATAGAGCGTGACAGCGTCAGATGTAAACATTAATGACATCTGCCTTGACTGAGCTGTAACATTAGCTAGCTCAGTGGTGCTAGGTTAGCTAGCTTTCTTCTGCGCAGGGATACCATTGGTGGGTGTAGGTCAGTAGAATGAAAATAGTTCCTACATGAAACTGCTCACAACAAGGTCTGTGGATTATCTTGCGTAATCGGGTCATGATTTCTGGAAAGAGACATTGCTGTTGAGTTTTTCAAATGTATATTTTTGGCGCATTGAGCACCACAAGCTCAGTGCCAACTAGTTTAATTGTGTTTGAGAGAAGGCATACATCTCTACAGCTGATATCTCCAACACTCTGCAACTCACACCAAAACTATCTAAAGAGATAAGTAGTAGTACAGGGAAAAGAAAAAAAATGAAATATTTGGTTTTTGATAAAAACTGTCCCTTTAAATGTTGACAGTATTATGAGTGGGTTCCTAATCTGGGCCTTTCTTCATGGAGTTTGCCCTTTCTCCCCATGTTTGCACAGGCTTGTAGCCACTTCCGCCCACACCGTCAATTTTTACTTGCAAAATCTAAAATTGTCCTTTGTGTATTGGTTTGTGATCTAGCTATGAGGTCCAGGTTGTTTCCTTGCTTCATATGCATGCTGGGTGATGTTATAGGAATATTAGTAGGTATGGCAAAACAATGAATAAATGGATTGTTTTAAATTTAGATGCAAGATGATGCAGTTTAGTCCAGGAGATCACTGTATATAGTAGCGATTAAAGTATCTTATTAGATGACATTACATGCCGTGTGACATTTCAGGCTCCTACTGCTACTCACTGTTGCCACTACTGCTGCTTCTACTGATACAACTTGTACTTGGGATAATAAAAGACACATGAACAGACAGAAAGACTGAAGGTACTCACACACATACATACATACTGTCTGAACCCATTAAGACGGATTGTCTTAAAGGTTGCAGGCAGAGTTCTGTGGTCCAGAAAAGAAAAAAAAAAAAGCACAGCACTCACCACTTTGTCCTCCTGCAGCCCAGTCAGCCATCCATGTATAATGAAAAGAAAGACAGAGAGAATGTGAGCAAAGATGATATCTGAAAGCATGACAATGATCCTACCGCCCTACCAGTAACAAACACTGTGATACACAGATATTTGAGTCTCCAATAGCAGTTACCACGCGGACTCCTAAATATCAGACTTTGTTTGGGAGTTGTGAACTACATGTAATTAAACATAGTTTTACTACATTTTGCAGTAGCTTGCTGGTAGTTTGACTACATTCTTATTTGTATAGCAATTCAAGTAAAATTAAGAAACTTTTTTGCCATTTTTTGTATAATTATCTACTGAAACTACAAACAATTTGGGCCCATAAAAGAAAAGGAATGTTTTTGTTTTTTGTTAAATTTCATCCTGACCACTGTGCAGGCATGCCCATGCAATGCATTTCTCAGGCAGATTTCTCACAGCTTCTCTGTGCTGATTAAAACAGAAATGTTCCTTCAAATTTAATAATTCTCAGTCATTTATCGGTTACAGGTTTGGGTGTGGATGGGACGGCATCTGGGTCTGAACCCAGGGGATGGAGAAAGATGGCAGATTGGGGATGGTGCCCTGCCTCGTCCCCCCTTAAATCGGCTGAACACGATGAAGTTATTTAAAGAATACTTGTTTGTGTTTTGGGAAATGTGTTTATTTGCATTCTTTTAAAAATTTAGAAGAGGATATTGATACTGCTCCCACACAAGATTTGTACCAATAAGTCTAACTTACAAAATGAAAGTAAATGTGAGTGTATGTCATGATATGCAACACTTTTAAGTACTAAGACAAATAACTGATGCTGTCAATTTTCTGGTGTCAAATTATACGGTATTATTTTTCTTTCATGATTTTTCTCATCATTAGCTATTGCAACAAAAGTATCATATCAAGAAATAAATGTAATCTAACAGTAGTACTTAGTATGTCAACGTTTTGTTCAAGATAGCATCTGTGTGCGTGTGTGTGTGTGTGTGTGTGTGTGTGTGTGTGTGTGTGCGCGTGCAAAATCCACCTTTCAAACACCTTCTCCCACTGAATGCAGCTGCCACCCACCCCAACCCACGACCCAGGACCCCACAGATGAACTCTCTCTCTATATCAGCCAGTAACTAATTAGGATGTACTTTTGAGTGTGTGTGTGTTTGTCTGTGTGTGTGGGTTTGTGTGTGTGTCTGAATGTGTGTTTATATGTGTGTGAGGTCATTAAATGCCACACTGACGATGCAAGAGAAAGGGTGGGAGAGAGGATGTCACTTATTTCAGAGAAAGACTCGCCTCTGGATGCCAACACACACACACACACACACACACACACCCCGACACCCTGCTGTGCATGTATAGGGCACCTCCGGACCCCTGGGAGACCAAGACAGAGTGGGAGACCACCCCCTCCGTCCACAGCTCAGTCTAATGCCCAATTAACCTTTACCAGCTCTTGCCTGGGTCACACACACACATGCACACATACACTGCATTCACACACATGGGTGGAAGCGCACACAGATACACACACCCCATAAACAGTACACATCAACACAAATCCACAGCGTACTGTACACCCTTATACACACATAAAGACACACATATGTGCCATGGCTCATCACCTCCACCTGAGTTCTAACAGCTGAGGCCCTGGTATAACCTGATTGGCCACAGCTGCATGTGCAATAAAAGTATTAAGCAAAGATTCGGATTCCATGACGGATATGGACTTGTGCTGCCCTGCAGCTGGAAACAAGACTCACTATGTAATCTCCCCATTAAGAACAATTCATTTAACAGTTGATTCAGACTGCTGTGCATAACTGTTGTAATGTGTGTAAATTAACAACAGAGATATATCCATCACTAGAGGTGTTTGGCAGTGTGTATTTATCTGCAGCGACTCTGCCCTCTGTCTGGGTTTTCTTATTTTCTTCTTATTTGTGTTTGGGCAATTCCTGGGCACAGTGCACAGGTAAAGTCAGGACTTTATAAAAATGTAACAACCATGTGCCAAACTGTATGCAGCATGCATTCAAGAGGAAGCTACGAAAACCATGGACACAGTGCAGAAAAAATGCAAATACAGCGAGGCTAAATCCCCAGGTGGATAAACCAATAGTTCCTCATAGTATACTTTCAACAGACAGTATTATTCATTAATGAATTTAGTTTTATTTTTGACTTGACTGATAACCTTTCACTGCCTTTGCTCAGTTGTGGGCCTTCATATATATTTCCCGCTAGTGGAAAGAGCCACTACAAATCAATACAAAGTTAGTCTGAGTGATCAACTTGCTCCCTGATGGAAGTGGTCTCTTCCATGATGACAACGTCCACATCCACAGGGCATGATGGCTCACTGAATGGTTTGATGAGTATGAAAATAATGTGAATCATGTGCTATGGCTTTCACAGTCATCACATCTCAACTCAGTAGAGTACCGCTAGAAGATTTTGGAGTAATAGAAATCTGTAGTTTTATTAATATAGCCATCACTAATCACAATATGAAAATGATATTATAATTTGTGGTTTCTACAGGATACATATGAGTAAACGACCATGAGAAAATGTTGCCCAATTACACTGACACACTGTGGCTCATCATCCATTACCGTGTTGGACCGAAGGGACACTCGCCCTCCGCAGCGGGCGCAGAACTTGGTCTGGCAGTACGAGCACAGGTTCCCACAGCCGTCTGCGAACTTGGTCTTGTGGCAGATGCCGCAGGTTGGCGCGTCGTCCCGGTGAACGGCCGAGCCCGCTGCCACCGTGGCCTGCCGGATCACCGTCTCCCTGTAGCTGGACAACTGCTGCTGGATACCTCTGGAAGAAATAAGAGAGGAAACATGAATGCTTTGGCAAATTTGAAAGTTGTTCTGAATTAATATGTAAAGACAAATACATGCAGGTGTCATTTGATAATCAATTCATATGTACATGTAACATAAACTTCAGGGCAATTCATCCACATTTGTTGAGATATTTCACTCTGAGTCAAAATTGTCAGCCCTGTTGGTGATGCTACAGAAAAAGTCAGGAGGTCATCAAAGTCATTAGGATACATTGTCTGGGAACCATGAATGTCTGTTCATAACTGTCCTTAAATCCATTGTGCAAATATTGAGATATTCAGGCTGTTGGCATTCACTGTTCGTATGTATACCTACAAACAGTAATGCATCAAAATTTGTTTTCAACCAGCATAATCATGAAGGCTGCGATCACGTGATAAATGTGCTGACAGGAGTGAAGACGGAAGTGGAAAGTGAGAGTCCGTCTAAGGAGGCAGGTTGGGTGACAGATGGGTCAAACAAACACACAACTTTCCCCCAGAAGACCAGTGTTATGTCCCGTGTAAAACCAATAGAACCTTGAGTTATTTTAAGGTATGTCGCCACGTCGTTATGGTACGTTAAGTTATTAACTTTATGTTAAATATGTAACCTGCTAACATCCAACCATTTCTCTTTTCTAAACCTAATCTACGCAACTTTACGTTAAGTACGTCACATGACAACGCCAAACCATGATTCTATTCCTTAACCTAACCTAACCAGTGGGGGCACTAATTTGCTAATTTGATGGACGCTAATTTGCTAGATATCATACAAACTGTTGTATGTGCATTTTTTGAGTTTTTTTGATGAATATAACAAATATAGAAAAGCATTGTATTTCACGTTGCCATCTGCTGGTGGTCCATCATGATAAGAGTATGTATGAATAATATGATGTTAATTCCACTACAGAAGAGACCTGATGATCACTAAAATTAGGTGAGGAAAAAAATATTGATATCGGTATTGGTTATCGTCCAAATTAGTTGTTATATATCAGCATATCAGATATCTGCAAAAAATCTAATATCGTGGATTCGTACAAATGACCAAAACTTGAGCTACTGGTGATGCTAGATGAAAAGTCATTGATCAAGAAAGTCATTATGGTTCATCCTCTGGGGCCAAGGCTTTCAGTCCCAATGAAAAACCGCTAGATGAAAAGTCAGGGTATCACTAAAGTTATGGGCATCCTCTGGAGACCATGGATGTATGTACAAAATTTCACAGCACTCCATCTAATAGCTAGTGTGGCTAAAAATAGAAATATATGAAGAAATAA
The DNA here is from genome assembly GCF_006386435.1 of Epinephelus moara. Classification (NCBI taxonomy): domain Eukaryota; kingdom Metazoa; phylum Chordata; class Actinopteri; order Perciformes; family Serranidae; genus Epinephelus; species Epinephelus moara. The sequence continues at coordinate 10,201,073 of NC_065524.1, forward strand.
ACATTGTGGATGATCTCCTGTAAGTAATAGGGATGAAAAATCATACGCCATACTGCTCTTTTGATCCAATTAGTTTCATTCACCATTCAATGGTAATTCCATAAACTGTGATTGACTACATATCACACAAGTTAAAGGGTGATCAGATGAAATAAAAACTAGAAAATAATAGTAAGAGTTTTTATTGGATAAATAATAAATAATAAATAAATAAATAAATAAAGGGGAAGAGAAGTGAACTGAAACCAGAGAGTGAAGGAGACAGTCGTTGCATTAAGTCCAGTCAATATCACCGTTCTCTGTACTGTTTGTGTGTTTTGGTGCAATCAACTTTTTTGTGTCTGCTATTGTTTCAGGCTGCTTTGCAGACACGAGAACTCTTCAAATCGATATGAGAGAGGGAGGGGAAGAGTATTGGTTTTATCTAAGGCGTTACAGTATGTTGATTAATTGGATTTCACACTGTGGAGATTGAGGAGAGAGCAAACAGAGGGGAAACAGACCAAAGAGGAGAAGAAGTGATCGGCTGAGAATCACAGGAGGAGAGGAGATGCTGTGCATTTTTTAATTTTATGTAGTCTGTCTAGTTATCACAACTTCCATCTGAGCGGGCAGATCAATTATGATCCCATACAAAGATGGCATACTTTATGTAAATAAATAAAAGAAAAGACAACAATAGGTAAAAATTGGAAAAGAGGAAGTGGAGAGGTGAAAGGGAAAATGTACAAGGTAGGAAAGACAAGAAGAAAAAAGGAGAGAAAAGGAGATGAGAAGAAGAGATAAGAGTAGAGAGGGAAATAGTAGAGGGGAGGATACATAGAAAAGAAAGGAAAGGTGAAAATGAACAAATAGGGAAGAAGGGGAGATGAAACGAGAAGAGGGGGAGGACAGGAAAGAGGAGGTGAGGAGGGAGGAGGGGGAGAGAAATAGAAAGTAGAGAGGACAGGGTAAAGGGAGAAGAAATGTTATAAGAGCGGAGGGGTGAAGTAGAAGTAGGCGGAAAGACAGGAGGAGAGGAGAGGAGAGGAGAGGAGAGGAGAGGAGAGTCTCTAACATGTTTGCCCCTTCCCCAAATTAAAAACATCTAAAATAAAAATATGAAGATGACAAAAGTCATGGAATTATTCATATGAGTATCAGTTTAGACACACTATATAACTCCCGATATGCATTTGGCAATCCATGACAATGCATGACTATGAAATCATATATTAAAAAAGGCACACAAGTGACCTAAAACAAAAATTATTATTGGCTTCCATATCCCAAATATTAAACACAGAAGAAAACACTGAACATTTCTGTGAATAAAAATATTTTTCCACGATGATACAATGAGTTAGCTGAGCCATGCTGGACTTAAAGTTTAATATGAGCTCTGACATCCTCACATCCAATCACTACTCAGCCTTTCAATCCGCTCAAAACAGTGAAGAGCAGTTAACCTGATATGACATTGAAAGAATTTCATATCATCTGCTGCGGCTCCAGCACAGTACTTACAGACTGGGAGTCAGCGGTGCAGCTTCCTCCCCCATCAGCCCAGCTGGCAAAAACTACAAGCCCCAGCAGCAGAGGCCTGAGAAAAGGAAGTCCGACATCCAGTCGTTTGACAGACGAATCAACATCGCTCCGTTGTGTGTAACAGGACAAACTGTTTCTCTAAATACACCCTGAAGAAAAGCCTTCAGAGACTCAGCGGACCCAGTGGGTGAAACCCTACCTGCCCCTGGAAATGTTACCACCTGCCCACACACACACACACACACACACACACACACACACACACACACACACACACCTCACCTCATCTCTCCTCTTGTAATCTCTACACAAAAACAACAGCCACACATTTGCACACTTAACACACACTCATGCAAACCCACCACTGGTGATGTTAAGTGCACACACACACACGCACTTCCTGAGAGCAATAGCCAAAGGTCATGGCGAGGTCACCTGCTGCTGCAGCACCACAGGATTTACTTCCTGTTCCAGGGCTCTCACTGTGTCTCTCCTAGCCCCTGGCTCCATTCACAACCCAGTACAGTTAGACTTGTACAATATGGGCTGATAAACAGAGCCAATGTGATTGATTATATGTTCATTGATCAATACTACATTGGTTGTTCATGGGAAGCTATTAAACTGAATTGAATCTGATGATTTTGATCATCATCATATCATATATGTCACACATCATATACATTTTTTTTTTCTTATTATGATTACTGGTGTATGAATCCTGGTGGTCTTATTCCTTATTTCAGAGGCATTTTGTTGATGAAAGGTGGCTTCAATCCAAAATAGCTTCTATTGGTATTAGGTTTAATAAATCCACGTTGGCTGGATGGAACCACACTTGATATTAAATGCATAGAGGGACTCTGTGCATTGCTTCATCCCCACTACATCTCATTTCCCTCTGTCCTTGCTGTCATTGTCTTATTGGGTTCATCGAGTTTTTAAGATCCTTTCCGAAATACTTCCACTTTCCTATTCTGATGTGCATTACCTCTTTCTGTTGCCTATTCTATATTTCTATTTCTATCACCTCATAGCGCAGTTACATTTTTTTTTAAGTATTTTCACTCCATTTGAAAATCCTAAGTGAAAGTAGAAAAACACAGATATTTACTACAACAAAACTCCTAATGAAAACAGAACATAACTATGTGTGAGCCGGTGCTTTTATATACTTTGAAAATGTAATGACAGAACATACTGTAGAGAGTCATAGAAAAGGATTATAGTTGAACAATAAACCAAATGTGAAAATAAACGATAAGAGGAAGTGAGAGTGGGAAAAGGATGGAAAGAGGAATTAAGATTTTACTGTCACTACACTGTAACACAACATTATCCGGCCATGTATTGTGCTGGCCAATCAAATATGTGCGGAAATACACCAGATAAAAAAGCTCCTAGCATGTATCTTTAGCACTGTCAGTTTACTTCAAACCTCACAAGCAACTGTAAAAAGCTTCTAGAGTTGTAAAGTCCTCAAAGTCAGTCAGTCAGTGTCTTTGTAATTCCCAAACTAAAGCAAACCCAAAATCAGTGACCCCAGAAACTCTAATAAAGCCAAATGTTACTGTAACCCTGGTGTGCACAAACAAATAAAGGCTAGGTAAGAGACAATGAGGGGTTTTGTAGTTTCACTGTTAAGCTACCATCAATGAAAATGAATACATATTTCACATTACAAGCCTGGAGGGCTTTCATGTGAAACATACACCTGCTGGCTACTTATTCAGTGTAGGCCTAATACAATACAATAAAACATTCATGATGCTTATAATGGTTAGTGTTTGTTGACAATGTCAGACAGAGTTGATAAGTCAACTGTATGTTTATTACTGAGGTGAGAGGCACAGAGAACATGCAAACGCCACACAGAAGGGCTCAAACAGGCCAGGAGGCTCTTGCTGTGAGCCATCAGTGCACCACCGTGCCCGTCATTTTGAAATGTGTCTGTTCTTCCTCCCTTGTGTTTGTAAATGATGTGGGCAAAACGTCTGAAAGACCTTTCAATATAGTGCAGTCCAACATCATTGCAAACTATAACCTCAATAATGAACATACTGGAAGATGTTGCAAGTTTGCATTAACAGCAAATAGCACTCTATTCATTCAGATCTGAAAACAAGGAGAGCTCTTACATAAAATATGATAAAAACATGCTTTCTATAAAACAGACAATATTACAGAAAAGGCATGTTTTTAATATACACTTCAAATATTGAAAGGCCAGCAGTTGAAATACATAGGCTACACTTTAGAAATTATGGTATTCAGTCTTCAAACACAGACTCTGCCACTGTAATGGGAAACAGCACACAGAGTGAAAGACAAACTAAGTGATAGCATCGAGCTTAACATACAGTAGGGCTGTACCGAATAGTTCAGAGCTTCAAAGCTATACATCAGTGGCCTATTTCTGCACAGTTGCAAACAAGGATTAGGCTACATTAATATTATTAGTATTATCAGTAGCTGTTCATTGAGGGAGAAGGGGGAACGGACACAGACCTTCAGTCAGTGGCTGTAGCAACTCACATTCAAATCGTGCAGACCCAAGCACCAGCTGGGTATCTAATTCCAGACTGCCCCAACTCCCTGCTGGATCAGCAAACTTTATGTTGCTGCCATTACACTGGTTAGACCCGGAGCTGCTGCTGGCTACCTGCCCGCTGTGACCCCACGGGGAGCTGCTACAGTTACTACGTGAAGGTCCGTCTCCAGAGCGGCCAACTGCTCTCCTTCTCGCAAAGTAGTTGTGGGAGTGAGATGGAGGGAACGAGGGGTGCACTACCTCACTAATTCTTTTCTCATTTGTGGTCTGATAAACACAAAGCGAGAGTTGGGCAAGGAGGGGCTGAGTGAATAAATGTGCTGCACGCAGCTCTACAATGAAATAAGAATTTGCCCATTTTAAACAGTAAAAAGAAAAAAGAAATCAATATCAATAGTGATAATGTGGTGTGGCACCACAATTATATCAATATATGGGAAACACTAAATAGGCCTATTATTTTTAGAAATAAAGGCTATAGATTCCAGTGGTGGCTGCGTAGGATTGTTTCTGACTCATTTGATCCAAACATTTCCAATAACTCTAGAGCTCTGATAAGCCCAAGTCAAAATTAGAAATAAAAAAATCAGTGTTATCTTTTTCAAAATTCACATTTTTATCCAACAAAATATTCTTCTAATTATATATATGTTCTAATTATAACTATATTTGCTCTCCTGTTTTCCACACACAAAAGGAGACCCACACCTGGTGTTTATCCAATAAAGCCTTGCTAAACAGTTTGCATGGAGCCTAATATCCCTCATCCTAACATTTTCATTTATAGTCAATGCTAAACACACATGTAGCCTGACATCCCAGTTTTCAATCAGTATACCCTGTGCTAAACAGTTAGCATGTAGCCTGCTTCCTCTTATCCTATAATTTTCATTCAATATAATCTATGAGAAACAGTTAGCATGTAGCCAACTATCTCTCAACATGTTTTATTCAATATAGCCTCTGCTAAACAGTTAGCATGTAGCCCACTATCTATCAACATAATGTTTTTAACAATATAGCCTATGCTAAACAGTTAGCATGTAGCCTACTATCTCTTAACATATCATTTTTTTATCCATAGCCCATGGTAAACAGTAGGGCTGTAGTCAACCAAAGAAAATCTGGGTCGACTAAAGTAGCACATAATCTTCGACTAATCGATTAGTCGTGGGAGAAAAAAAAAAATCTGCACGTTTTATTTTTACTTCTGTGGTGGTGTCTCTGTGTCACTCTGCAGTTACACCTCCAGAACACTACTGGCGGTGAAGGACTGTGTTAAGTGCTGTAAAGTTTAGTTCAAATCCAACTTTATTTATATAGTTGATTCAAAACACACATTAAATATGGCATAATAGAGACAATTTCAAACACAAGTACACAAATTGGCTTCACTATAAATCGCAGAACTGACAGACAAACACTTGTCTTTATCTGGACACACTTCCCCCACCAATACAACATGCTAACGTTATTATGCCTATGGCATTTTACACTGTATAAATTAGCCTAGCGACGAGCTGAGATTTCCTCTGCTCATATGAGGCCAGGATAAATCCCGAAGTACAAATATGGGTGAATAATGTTTAGTTTTAGTTTAGATTAGTTTATTTGCACATAATGTTAAAAACAGACAGTATAAAATTTACAAGATTAAAAAAAGAAAAGTGCCGGAGAGGTCAGAAGCCACTAAAAGCTTATCAAAGAAATTCCCCTGTCAAAACATCAATGAAATCACATAATAGAGAAGAAAAA